>NW_025110539.1:156666-379351 GCF_011392965.1 Frieseomelitta varia
AAAAAAAAAAAAAAAAAAAAAAAGAGAAAAAGAAAAAGAGATTATCAGAGATCCTTTAATCACAACTTTCACGCTTCGAAATTCGAAAGTTTCTTTATGCCGATCCTAGATCATTCGTCCGCGATTACACTGCTCTCTCTACACTGCTCTCTCCCTGATTGCATTCCCGCGGGCCGCGATCCTGGCACACAGTACTATGTTCTTTTATACGATTCTAACAGGCACCGATTACGGACCTCCAAGACCAGGAAGTGTTCCTCCTGCCCCAGGAACCAACGACAACTGCAGCGGCGGTGGACCCCAAAAGGGTTACGCAGGACCCTCCAACAATTACCATCCTTATCGTCGCTAGAGATACGATGGACTCGAACACGAGTCGAGTCCTCGCCGTGTTTTGCGCGCGACGAGATCTCGCTTCTCCCTTTTCTTCGTCACATCATACGCGTCGCGTATAACACGTTGCGGACCGGATGACCTTCCCCACTTTTTACGAAACGCGTTAGAATAATCCGGTCAGCCGTTTGTTCCGCAACGTGTTCACGCGTGTGCTCGCCACGAACGTGTTTTGATGCGTTTGCACGCGACCGATTAAATACCCGTTCGTTCTCCATTTATCGATTAAATTCCACGATTTAATTCCACTACCGGTCAGTAAAAAGTAGATTGTGAACGTTGAAATTTTTAGGTACCGAAGAAATTAAAGAAACAGAATTCAAACTTCTCTTCTCTCTTCGGGCACCTTACATATTTTTGGAGACTACCAGTTTTCTATCGATTGACGAAAGACCCGTAGTAACAAACGAACGTGCATTTAATCGAAGTGGGAAGCGTGGGGAATAAATATTCGTCCCCACGTTAAGCGCACCATTGCGAATATCGTCGAAATGAATATTAGCAATTCAGTTTTGTTCGGATATTCCAATCGAGTGAGAACGCATCTTTACACGACACTTGCATATCACGCGTGTATATGTACGCTTGTGTATGGGAGCGAGTATGCATGGCAACGAGAAAATAAGAACCGTCTCTCGAACTCGGCTCGAGAGGAATGGTATATGGGCCACGATTTTTCGAGAATGGAACGGTGAATGTTTGCACCTTTGCCTGTGTTCTCTTTTGTAATTCGAAGAGCAACGAAGGACCATCAGCCGTGGAGTGAAAGAAGAAAATAGTATCGTTAGGAGGAAGACAACAGGGTACTCGAGAGCACCAAGGACCAATTACTTATACTCGAACTTATGACGAACGCCAGCTTCAAACTGGACGCAAAGAAGATTTTATTCGATGACGTTGCGTCGAACTGTTTCAACGCAATATAATTCTATATAAACTATAAGCTTACGTACCTTTAAGAAGAAACCAAGAAAATTGGTTTTCGGCTGAACGCTGATTGTTTCTTTTTTTTTTTTTTTTTTTTCCATTTTCCAAAGGGAAACTCGATGAAACTAAAATTCCCCTCTGTTTCCCTTTCTGTTTCGCGGAGAATAATGGGGGTAAGATGGCTCGACGCAGGATCCAAGCGAAAATAGATATTTCTAATCGTTAAGAAGATTCGCAGCAAACTTCGTTCATCGATTCGTCCGCCGCGGGCGCTGTGAGATTTAGATGTAAGGATTTTTAACTTCGCCTTAGGATTAATAATCAGGAAGCGACTAAGTACTTTACGAACGTGACTTAATTCATTTTTCTCTTTAATGCCGTCTTCTTCTTTTTCGCACCCACCCCTTTGTTTAGTTGGGAAACGTCGGGAAATCATTTTAAGTCACGACGAGAACGTAGCTTATACATCTTTTCGCGACGAATCATTCTACAAAGAGACACGTACAGAATGATTTTGTTCTCCTTTTTTAATTTAGTAGATTCGACCGATGATTTGCAAAATAAAAAAAAAAAAAAAAAAAGAAAGAAATAAAAAAATTTTGTTTCAAAGATCGACAAGAAGCCTAATCCTTTGTTTTTTTCAATTTCTGCCGTAGGAAGTTTATTTCCTAGACGTCCTTTTCATTTTCCTGACTGGATGACGCGAGGCTTGTGGACTTGAGGTAAAAGAACCGGAAACGCGCGTCTAGCCGCGGTTGCCGCTTAACGGGCCGCGATAATTAAGGGTTAATTTTTTTCACATTTAATTTAAATAATCACATTGATCCTTTTGTCCTTGATTCAATCTTTTATCTCCTTTTTTTTCCTTTTTCTTGCGTTTTTTTTGCATCTGTACTGTTCCATTTCTCGTATCTGTTGTATATTTGCTTTTGAGTATTATATTTAGAGTCCCTTCTTTCTTTCGCTTCGAGAATTCACAGATTATATAAATATATTTACATATGTATATATAAATATATATACGTATATAAATATATTTGCGTATCTATATTATTATTATTATTACTACTACTAGTAATATAGATATATATTAATAGTATATCGAGCGAACGAAACGTGAATTATTCTCTGCGTGAACACACACAGTGTTATTAAGAATAATCCCGCTCCCCTTCCAACTCTCGTGGATTTCGATATATATATATATATATTACGCGTGTAATTATGAGGTTAAAGTATAGTTTCATGCGTTACGACGAAAGCGATATACAAAGCTACAGGAAGAATGTACATATGTATTTTTCACGATTCGAGAATAAGATGTACACACAGTACGAAAGGGGCTAAACCGAATTGAAACGATGAAATTTATACCGCGTAGCTAATTGCCATGCGTTCTGTGCGAGCCAGCAGCTTCGTCCGACAATTTAGAGTAATTTAACGCAATTAAAATAAGTAGTAGACATCGTTATTTACGTTAAGCGCCGTTCACAATGGATATATACTTGTATTTATTGATTGTATACACTTGCGAGACTGGCTGTATATTTTCGTACGACTTCGGGACATTAACTACCGTAAGAAACGAGGACGTTGAAGAGAACGTTTCTCTCGATGTGTCCGCGTTCTTGTTCTCGCCACGACAGAGGATACAGACAACAAAGAGCGAAAGAGAGAGAATAAGAATAAAAAAAAAAGATGTCAGACACCATTGCGCATCCTATCATTGGAACACAATTACACGTACTTGCTCGCAATGGTGGTCACTTTCCTCTTCTCGTATATGGGTGTTCGAACGTGCGGTAAACACAAACTGACAACGGAGAAGCTAATATATTAGGAGAAGCCACGATAAAGCCACGAGTTATATAGCGATTCTTATTGTAACAATAACGATTAATTAATTAATTGCCGGTTAGCACTTACTTGTAATGTTAAGGGTTAGGAAGTCCGACGTTTTTATTTATACCCTCCCTCCTCCCCCTCCTCCCACACCCACCCGCCCGGTTAAACGTACAGTTTGTACAATTCTCGATACGATAGACGATTATGAATAACAATTAATTGCCGTTGACGAGCCCAGATAGTTTGCATTATCGTCGCCGATAATTATAACGACGTAAGTAATTATGACGACGATAACGAAAAGATGACGATCGGATATCGTTCGTAATATTTTGTTATATATTTGCGAGGGCGGAAACAGCAAGAAATGCATTCTTTTATAGTATAGAAGCAAATGAATATTCCATATGGATTAATAAACATTCACATTTTAATAGAACACTCTGTTTAGGGTATCCCTGACACACACACACATCATTATCCTGTCAACAATCCTGAACAACTTGCCTGAACAACCTTTCACACTGACTGCCATCATCCCTTATCATCATCCCTCGACAACAAGTTGTTATTTTCAAGATCGAAGATTCGAGAACCAGAGCTGATTTAAGGTAAGAGATTTTTATTTATTTATTTATTTGTAGCAAATTGATTGTATCAGCGTGACATTAACACTAGAGCTTCCCTTTTTTTTTTGTCTTTGGCAACTTCAAAGGATAGGTATCTTTGGTAAAATTAATTTCAATTTTCATTGATGTTCCTATCCTAATTTTTATCTTTAATCGATTTAATTGAAATGATCGATGTATATATATATTTATATTTATATGTATATGTAGAGTTGTTCTAGTGTTAAATATATACACTATGGACAAATTAGTAAAACTTACAATACTAATTTCCAATATCGAAAATGTTGCTTGAGAAACATGAATTAGATTTTGCTTTTGGTGGATAATTATTTTGATAAATATTATAATGTGTCGTTGACAATTGAAAGGGGAAGAACAGCTACTTAAAAATATCTACAGACTTTTAATCACGCGTTTATTTAATTGTACATAATACTGGGATATGTAGATTGTCTTTCTCGAATTGCACAACGAGTCAAAGTTTCGAGATAGATTCCTTTGTCTAATCTCTATATCTTTCTTTTATCACATCGAAAGCCCTGTAGAATTTCTCTCCGTTTCCTCGCGTTTGTTCTAAAATGTATTTTACGCGTTGCGTTCGTGTATGTACATGTTGTTGAAGTTTCGTGTAGCATTGCCGCGCGACAGGATGATGAGACGTACCGGAAGAAAGATCAAATGAAACGGGACGGCTTCGTACGTCGATCGTTTATTTAACCAACGAACAAGAATGAAAGTTACGTCGCTTCTGAATCGTTCGAATTTCCTAAAAGATGCGTGCGAACGGTCAACTTACGGGCAACAAAGACGTGGACTGTGAAAAGTTTCCGTTTCGATTCGAAGACTCGAATATAGATTTCACGATAGATCGAAAGCAATTCGTTGGCTGGTAGAACAGGCTTCGTTGATCATCTCTTCGAACGCTATGCGAACGTAATTTCACTGTGAAACGCGGTTCTATGTTGAAACACATGCTGTAAAAAAATGCAAGACCAGGCGTTCCTACAGATATGTCACACCGCGAATATTGCTAAAGATTTTCTACTGAAGATCTTCCGAATTTCCCCGACTTCCATTCTTGTAATTTCCTTCCGACTCGGACAGAATCGTCGGTCGTTGTCCTTAAGTGATGGAGCATTTGTGACATCGCTGTTTGTTCAATTTCGTCTTCCCTTCTTTCTCTTGATCCATGTGCTTTCGTACGGATTCTGCAATTATTATTTCAACGATAGTTTCCTCTCTATTTTTACGCCTTTCTCGGCGGAGAATGTATATTGGTAATTTTTCGATTTGACGTTTTACCAGCGACGGAATTTTTGTCCACCGCGGATAGCGCGTCGCAAAGTTCTTTCCCCACGGAGATCTCGGGACTTAATCCTGATGCCCAGATCATCAGCATTCGAAAACCGTGCTCCTTGTAACTCGAGGGACCTAGAAGAGGAGCTTTATCGTCCTTTTCATAAGGCTGTTCTCGAATTTACGGAGGGAATATCGAGGAACAAAATTATTTTAACCCTTGGGTCGTATCTGCCTAATTTAATCAGAGTTGAAAATAAAAAATGAATGTATACGAGTCAGTCGTACACTCCGAGGATTGAAAATTACAGTTTACCGACAAATTTTTTAATAGCTCTTGACATTTAAAAACCAATGTATATCGTTGTATTCTTTATAAAATTTATCTACTAATCGGTTAGATCCAAGTAAGAAATGAGAACTTTGTACCTCGACGACTACTTGCAATCTCGCATGTTTCAATCTGAAATTCTCTCGTGTATGAAATAATTATTTTACCAGTGTATTGGTGCTCGATTGCTTGAATCTGATCGTACGTGAACGCCCAATGTAACGCCAATTTCTTCCAATCTTCGGGTCCCAATTGTTTGTACGCCAACTTCCACAAAATCGATCGAATGTATTCCGAAAGAGCGCCATTGTTACTGGAGATACTTCCACCCCCCGAGCCTTCTCGCCATCTTCTCCTAGCTGGCGTGAGATCCCGAGTTTCTTTGTCAGATGTCGAATCCTCCTAAAGAAAAGAAAAGAAAAAGATACTTTTATAGGTTAGGTCAGAGAAAGATCTAGTTGAGCAAAAGGAAAAGTCGATTTTTTTGTCTCAATAATAACAGTCTTAAAATATCAAGCAAATGCTCGAAATTTTCTGTTACGATCACACGTAAGAAGCATTTCCTGAATGTTAGAAACGAGTAACACAAAAAATGACGTGTCAAACGAATCAACAACGCAATTGAAACGTTGAAAGACTATAATTCAGTAATTTATTCTTATTGTTCGGTGAATTGTTGTTGCAAAAGCTTCGAGTTGTAAACGAATTAAGAAGCACGCATTACAGAAACCGTAATAAAAGGTTTCGATTACTTACCGGCGTCGGGTAGTCCAGTCTCGCAGTTTTAATTATCATGTCGACGATAGCTGTGAAACTGCCCCTCGCCGCAATGTAAAGTGGCGTTTTGCCACCCTGTGAACATCGAGACAACTTCCTATTAACCTTATTTTAACGAACTCTTCGTAGACTGTGGTGTCGTGTGCTAAGTTGACTCTCGAATTGAGGAATACCATGCACGTCAGCCTGCTCGTGTAAACTTTGAAGGTAGTCTTGTTGACTGTGTCAGCTCGTCACATTCGTGTTAAACCGGGGTTAACATACTCCACACAAAGAGACGCCTATTTTGATTACGTTCGATCGACGTGGAATGTCGTTGCGAGAAATTTTTTTCCTCGGTGGATTCATATTGCAAACGAAGGTTTCACCCTTGAACCAAGGGAGAGTCTTGAAAGGTTCTAGAATAATTCTGGAAGCCAGAATGTTCGACAGGTTGGCCCGTTTTTATAAAATATCATTTGACAAGATCAGATGAATGATCGTCATTATATAAATAACATCAAGATAATTATAAAAATTATATTATTAGAAAAGCTAAAGTATTCAATCTCGCAATTCAAAAATTTCGAATTTCCCGAGGATTTCGGGAAAAGTGTAAAAAAAATTCCTCCTATTGCAAATCTATTGCGTGATTTTTGGCCAGTAATCGACCGAGTATCCTAGTCATTACAACACGTCGAGGACTAGTTCAGTGTTCGCGGTTGGAGGATAGCAAAACCGCGATACGTACGTATAACTGGCTAAGTTTCCCACGTAACGTAGATTTCACCAGTACTACAGTTATAACTAGTTCGGAAGTTTGTGGTCGATGGATATAGACCGGCGCGCGAAGGTATTTGCATACTTGCCATGGTAAAGTTTCGTGTCCATATGGGGTGTGTTGCATAACGTACCGCCAACGACTGTCACGATCATATTATATTACTAAAATTTCAAATCGTGCGTGAACTACGTCAAATCAATGCAACGCTTAATCGAATCGCACATAACAATTTGTATTAATAGTCGGTCATAATAATCGTATCAGCGTCGGAGTAATTATTTTACGATGTAATGCATACTCGAGTTTACTTTACAAATAACAAATGGAGTTTCAAACTCGACCGCGACAGTCGAGGCAGGGTAGCAGTTTCCAACTGGAAATCCCGAGCTACCTTGTACAAGGTAACGCATATACATTGTTAAAAGACAAATAGAAAAGGGCGAAACTACGAAGAGCAGATAATAGGATCGTTGGTTTACCTGTTCCCGTTGCTCGATATTCGCACCTGCCGCCAGCAAGAGCTCGCATATATCCGTGTGTCCCATTTCCGCGGCAATGTGAATCGGTGACTGTAATCTCTGCAACAGAATCGGATCGGATCGGATCGGATCGGTGTCGTGGACGAACGAGTGAAAAAAGCGCGAGACGATTGATACGCACCGAATTCAAGCAGTTGAGATCGACGCCTTTATTGATCAGTATCTCGACCGTTTCAACCTCGTTGTTTTGACAGGCCAAGTGCAAAGGCGTGTTCCCGTACTGCAAAGCGATTCGCCGAATGATGGATAGTTATTCGATGTCGATTGCACGTACCTTAAGTGTGTACCTTGCATTGTTTGTTGAGTGCGGCGCCGTGTTGAATCATCGAGTCTAGTATCCCTTTGCAACCCTGACTGGCAGCCACGTGAAGCGGAGTGAAGCCCATCTGAAAAGAAAGACGATCAAACTAGCGCGCGGGTCCTGTTGGCTGATTGGCGAAAGACGAAGTTGAAAATGTTATTTACCTCGTCGGTTAATTCCGTGTTCGCCCCGGTTCTTAACAGCAATTGAGCTATAGCCGTGTGCCTCGTTCTCGTGGCCACGTGAAGGGGTGTGTTTTCCTCGCTGTCTTGGGCGTCCACGTTCGCTCCCAGTCCTATTAAAACTTCCACCGCTTCTAGATGCTCCTGCGTGCAGGCATAGTGCACCGGCGTCTGGCCTTTCTATGAATCGACGAAAAAAATATTTTTAACCCCTTCGCATTTTTTAACATTGTGCGTTTCATTCGACAATTTTACTTTCGCAAAACAACGAGCGTGTTTACTGCAATTTTGGTGGATTTTAAATCTAAACACGTCAGGAAGAATGGAAATAATTTTTCTATGGATCAGAATTCGAAATCCCGAGAGGATTAAACGATGATGCTTTCTATGTAAAGTATAATCAGTAAATTATTGGTATTACACTGTCGATGAAACTGGCGCGAAAGGAGTAAATAGATATTTCACGAAAATCACTTGGAATATTTTCTGTTTCGAGAAGATCAGAAGAAGTTGTTCGGAATTTAAAGGGAAACGTAATGTAAAGGACGAAATTACCGAATAGCTGGAAGCGGAAAGCCGGAAGCAGCGTCAAAACGATGCGAATTTCATAAAATTCTCTCAAAGGACCGCAGTTAAATTCACTTAGCTGTACCTTGCACTCTCTCCTTCGAGGATTTCATTTGTCTACGCGATAAGAAGGCAATATAGCTAATGTTGGAGACCTAGTTTTCCTGGTATCTAAATCGGGAGAGAGAGAGAGAGAAGGCCCACCGTATAAATTGAAGTTTCTTGCGTCCTTTGCATTTGGTTTTCGTATGCAGATATTTATATTACCGCATCAATTCAGAGCGGATTAATATCTTCGAGTTGAGTAAACTGCATCCACGTGCTTTTCAATTCGTCGTTGAGAAACAAGTTACAACCTACAAGCTTCGCTCGTGAAATTTAAAGCGAACCCAAGATACATCGCAACGAAGCGGAGATACAACGAACATTCGAAATCTTCGAACGCCTCGATACGTCAAATCAATCGTTGAATTCAAGTAAATTTTGCTCGAACTCGGAATCGCAACTTCGTATTCAAGTTGAATTATAATAATTTCAGCGGAGAGTTGACGAGTTCAGTTCGATCGAGAGAACAACGACAACGTAGTTCTCGATTTTCAATTCCAATTGGAATTTCTGAATTCAGGGAATTCTCCGAGTTTCCAGAAAATAATAATTCTATCAGTTTTCGCCCTTATCAACTGCACTTCCACTTCCATTCACTTTTCTCCCAAATTACCGGGGAGGGGAAGCAACGAAAAATACACTTTCACGAGTGAAACGCTCTTACTTTATCCCTGGCGTTCAGTTCGATTCTTGGCACGTTGGCGAGCGCGGTTATCATAGTCGGGTGACCAGCGCTGGCCGCGTGATGAAGAGCGGTTGCACCGGTGCAGTCGGTTGCATCTCCGTTCAACGATTCCACTGCCTCCGCTAGGTACTCGACCACGTGAACGTTGTTGCCTTGAGCAGCGCACATTAAGAGAGTGTGTTGCTTCTGTGACAAACAGAATTAACTGTCGGTTACGCGCGCGCGTGTGTTTGTGAAACTACTCTCTCGAACGAATATCGTCGGTCTCGATTTACAGTAAATACGTAAATCTTTCATCGAACATTGTTCTCATTGAATCGAGCGAACTGGAACGCCCTTTTCGAAAACTACTCCTTTCCAACTAATTTCACGAGAACTTCCGATGATGAGATCACGTTCGAGACCTCTACCGTACGAAAGAATCTGAGAAACGAGAGGAGTCGTGACTCGTGAACCGATGCTTGAAAGTGCCGACGTAACTTCGCGTCAGCTTCGATTCTCTCTTTTCGCTAATTCTGTCGAATCTCACAGGTGTTTCTTTTTCTGTTTAACGTTAATCGATAATTACGTAATTATGGGCACGCACCTTGTTTACAGCCGACACGCTTGCCCCGGCGTTGATTAGCATTTTCACAGCGTCCCTGTGCCCATAACGCGCCGCCATGTGTAACGGACGCATGCCGAACTTGAAACACAGCAAACAGAATTTAATTACATTATGTTGAGTTTGTATGAAATCTATATGGCGTTTGCTCGCGTCAGTCAAATTGATACGAATTTCGCTCGAACGTGGCAAACGCGCAAACGCGGACGATGGAAAATTGAAAAATAATTAACAGACGAACGAGTTGGGAATGTCCTGGCAGTTATCTGATTTTCTTTGATTGCATATTTGAACGGTATAAATATATATTCAACGAAAATGTGTCACCTTGTCTTTGGCCTCGATGTCGCATTTTGCCTGTATCAACATCTCGATGATCTCCGTGTTCCCCCTGGACGCTGCCCAGTGAATCGGCGCACGACCATACTAAACAATCATCATTTTGTCTCAGTTGATGTTGAATTACCACGTATTTTCCTCTTGTTCATCTCTCTTGCGAATAATTTAATATTACGTGGACAAATATAACCAACTACCAAATAGTATATAGACAAATCAGATTAATTTACGTTGCATTGCTTAAACTTATGAAGTGTTAGTTTATTTCGTATGAAATTCCAAAATTGAACCGAATTCTAGATTGTATGAATTTCTAGTATGCTTGATAATTAATTTCCACGTGTTAGAAATTCCCTTCCCCTTTAAACGGCCGAGAGAAAGAAGTAGCACAATCAAGTGAAATAGTCCGTGTTCAGCCAGGCGTCCGACTCGAATTAAAATTCCTTTGGATTAATATCAAACTCAGACAGATGGAACATGGTTGAACGGCGTCGACGATTTCAGGCAAATGGTAAATTTTCTTAATTAAATTTGCCGATGTTTCGCTAATGGAGCCTCGAGTAGTAATGCCACGTATGTAGTCAGACGCTCGCCACTCGCGTCTACACGAGGTTGCTGCAACCGCATCGTGTTATCCGCCGCTTTCGAAATACGTTTTCCACGGCATTAGCGTTAATGAAGCGGCGCAAAACGGAAGATTCTATTTTCAACCGTAACGTTTCCCGTCCCCGATTCCCGGAAATTTGATTTTTCTATCGGAAACTGAATCAACATTAACCACAATTCCGATTATTCCGTTCTCTCTCTTTCTCTCGCCCGTTTCTCCTTGTTTTGCGTAGTTTTCATTCTATTCTATCGCTCTGTCTGGCTCTGTATGACTTACATTGTTCCTGGAATTGACGTCCACTGTCTCTTTGAGCACTTTGCGAACAGTATCCGCTTCATTTTTTATCACAGCTTCGTATAATAGAAGATCGTTCCTAAGTACTAAGCAAACAAGAAATTGTTTGTTAAAAGTATTGAAAATAATAAGTGTGTTTCTTTGGAACCTTTCAGTTGTATGTTAGTTTATGTTTCGGGCTATTCAGAAAATTCAGAGGAAATTTAAAAAAAATCTCAGTCGTGAGATAAAACAAGAAGAAAAGAAATGAAAATCAGTGGAGGAAAAGTCGAAATTAACGAAATAAATGGTATGTTGTTTCTACCGCGATAGATTGATCAGAAAAATTTGCAAGTGAAACGTTAATTGAACATCGGTCCCTAATGTGTTTGTTCTTTTCAAGAAAGAATCGTCGCATTGTTGTTTGATGAAAAATTCAACATTTCATTGTTTCCTTATTTCGATTCGCTGAACTTTCCCGAACGAACCTCTTTCACATCATTTTCCTTCAGAGAAAAGTTTCTAAAAATCGTTGTTTCCCAGAATCAGAAGCAGGTAAAGAAAGTGTAAGAAAGTTTTCTAATTTGTTTTGTTTGTTTAATCGAGACGAAGCTGCAGGAGATGAAAAGATGAGAGACTGAAGTTTCTTTTTTATTTATTTTCAGATTCCGTTCCGATCCGGACGGAAAGTTAACGCGGATAGTTTCTCGAAAATAACAGTTTCCGGCTTTCTCTGATACTTACTCCTAGCAGTCTTTTGATTCAATACCTCGCCCTCGATCGCGTCGTTGATATTGAGCGGCGAGGGCGTCTTCGTTATTTCCTCTTTGTCCACCATTTTTCGTTGCCTTGCGCGTCTCTTCGCTCTCTACATATTGACTCTTGATCGCCGGGCTTATTAAATCTGAAAATCCAAACTGAACGTGTATCGTTTCCCTCATTTCTTAATTACCTTTCAATTATTTTTCGTTCGGCTGAAACCATTTTACTTGGTATTGCGCAATCAAGCTTCGCGCGCGTCGATCATGCAAAATTATGCAAACGAAATCCTTCGTACTCGCTTTGTTTCGTTTCGCAATTTAAAAAAAAAAAAAAAAAGAAAAAAAGAAAAAGAAATAAATTCATTTGCATGGAATTGCGCAACGCTCTCTGGTTATTGGTTCGCTGATTTTACCACACGACACTCTGATCTTTCATTCCTCGTGTTTCATTTCACACGTTTTATTTATTTGTTGGTGCATCTGAGATTAATCTTTTTAAAATCCATCGATTACCAATCAACACACGGGCTGCAGATAGAATTGGAATTTTCTTAAAGGTAACAATCGCGAATTTATTATCAAATGGATCCAACATTTAGAAATCGTCGTGTAACTTTGAAAATAGAAAATGACTTATTTATAACAATCGTTAGTCCCCAAATTTTTAATCGGAGCGAACGTGTAGCCGGTCTCTCTTCTTTAAGCAAAGGAATCTCCAATTGTGAAGAGGTAAAAATCGGCGTGTGAGAATTAACGGTGAAATTTTCATTCGTGTTCGCGATTCGAGTGTATCTTCGTAGCGCTTGATCCTCGACTGGAAACACCTGTTAGCGAGTCATGGTCGTTCTATGAATATCATTGTGGTACCTCTCGTTGGCGTAATTTCGAAATTGAGCGGCGGATCCTCTACATAATAACGACGTTAATTCTGGCTAGCGAGCCAAGTCATCGATGCAAATTGCTAAATACATACGGGTAGTCCTTCGGGTAGCATGCTAGCAAGCGAGACCGCAAGTATGCGTATAATTATTTCATTTGTGCAACCGTCTAGCAACCTTGCAGGCACGCCGCGATTTTGATACGAAATACAACCAGCGAGATACTATTAATTGCGCATCCGCTCGAGTCCCTCTCGCTCCGGGTTTCGTGAATTAACACTTTGACTTGGTTAGAAGCGGCGTGTCACGTCGATTCCTCTCTCGGCTATAAATACTTTCGAATGATCAGAATAAGACAGAGTGTCATCGACAGAAGAATTTCAAGTGACGTAAATAACTGGATGACTATTCACTTCCACTGCACGCTGTATTTTGTCGAAATTTCCCCGTGGTAGCGAAATTAGTGTTAACACTAGAACAACCGACGGCAAAAGCATAAAATTTGCACAAGCTTTCACTTATATATCTTACGAAGAATTCTAGTTTCTAAAAATACACTATATTATATCTACTAAAATATTTAATAGGAATTGTCAATTGGTCATTTTGACCATTTTGATAGTTCTAGCATTGATTAAAATGCGCATTTGTTTTACCAAATGCTTGTTCACTCATCTGTTTTCCCAAAGTTTTGTCGATCAAAGTAACAACGCGTCGCATAGTGAGATATTCGACCGATCTAGCTGGCCAAAACTACGTAATGACAGAATGAATTGTTCATATTGATGCAGGAGACATTGATGCTTGAATTTTCGAAAGTGTCTCATAATTCGAAAATTGCCTGTGAATTTTAACATTCCGAGGAATTTCGGAATTCTTCGAGAATCTTTGGGGAATGGTCGGAAGGTATAAAAAGATTCCAGCTGCCTAACTTTTGGCCAGTTAGAACGGTGCGTTGGTCATAGTCGAAAGTTACGCTCGTCTGGTCATTGGTACGATCGACCAAGTGCTTGTTCGGTCGGCGAAATAGAGAAAAATTCAAAATATTTCAAAGACTCCATGCGCCAGTAGTACGACGCTTTATTTCATACGCATGGCGTTCATACGTTTCACTGACGTTCGAAGAATACACGTGCTTTTTCTTTCAACGAGCAGCCGTTTCAACGTTATCCACCCAACAATGCGTATCCTTCTGTTTCGTATTTCTTCTGAGAACCATCCATGTGGATTTCGTGAAATACAATCCACGCAGGGCGCTCGCGTTGCAAACGTCGAGAGGCAAATCCGTGGCACGAGAGATACCGAGAGGAGGGAAATACGTCCTTTGAAAATGTATAAATATAAAACATCCCTCTCACGGATGAACGCAGGTTTTGTCCGTTCTGTTTCGCGCTGGCTGCGAACTGCATCGGATTAGTCTCGCGAGGGCAGAGAGAGAATACCGTGACCGTCGGAAGTTCTCGGTCGCACAGTAACCATTCTATTTCAATTTAAAATTGCAAATTAATACCGCTGCAACTGTCGCAATGGTCAAAGCATCGGTGCACCTCGTAGCAATTCTTCTTTTTTTTTTCAACAGAAATATCAGTGGCAAATTTTTCACAGAAATTTTGGAAATTTTGGAAATTTACAGCAGGCTGTATTTTTGGAAATACGACTGACACTTTCCTGTTCCTTGCACGTCTTTGTCTCTCCTTTGAAAAGTTGAAAGCGTACGTTTTTAAGTTGCCTGCATTTCAGTACATTTCTGCAACATTGTATCATACGTGTTATATTTTTTATTTCAATGATGGAATAAAATTGTTCTTTGGCAATATTTGTCGATAGCTTTTGACAGCCGGGATATATGTAAAAACACACACATATTTTTCTTTTTGTTTTTGTTTTTCTTTTTTACGCGATTTATTTGTTTTCCGCGGATAGAGCACATGCCTTAATCACAGTCAGTAACACGCAGATGTTAAAATGTTAAACGAGTCGCAGAGAGGCGAGCAGAAAAATGAAACCTCCTCGACTGAAAGTTCCAAACCGTGACACTTATGAAAATATACCTGCAGCCGGCGCGTCAGTTGTTGAAAGTGCAGGGACGTTCTGTCAACTGTTTCTGAGAAACGAATTCACTGCGCTGAGAAAGTTTTAATAAGGATCTCTTCCCCGTTTTCGACGGCAGACGGTTTGCACGGTTTAAAAAATGTCGCGCGACAGTAAGAGCCGGAATGTTCCACAGAAAATTGACGATCACAGCAGAGCGAAGTTGAATCAGTTGGAAATAGTTCTCCAACTCTATTCTGCCTGTCGCCTGAGAGAATTATTCGAAACGAATGCAATGAGAATGTATAACACGCGATTCTTTAAGACGTCTTTTAAATATTTTCACTTCGATAGAAAATTCCTCTCGGATGGAACAGTCGCTACTGTCGTAAAAACGTTTGTCATTCCAGTCGCGAATGCACTCTGATAAATCATCGTGTTTCAATCCCCAGCCTGAACCGTTTAATTTTTGCGATACTCGCCACATTGGTAGCAAATTTTCTGAAATAAAGCGTTCGTTATTCGAGACACGAGCGAGCTGATCAATTGGATTCTGACGAACGATGATCGCGACATAGCTCTCATTGCGAACGTGACTCTGTACTCCACGTTGGTTACATCGTTGAAATTCAATCGAACGTTGACTCTCTATATGTCGCCGATTCATCGCCACCGCGATCGTTCGAACCTTTTGAAATTGGAGGCCACGTTCATTCGCGGATATTCATATTATTTGTATTGGGAGATATTTCACTTTTAAGGGAAGGTCAACGAAGATTCATCTCCTAAACCCACACGCTCTCATTAGTTGTTAATGACGCGAGTTTCGAACAACCTTGCTCGGTCAAATTACAAACGGGAACGCAACGTGGGAAGATAATCTGCTGAACGTATTGTTATGGCAGTGATTAAGCAACTAATCGCTGTGTCGATTCCTCTCGGGTTATTTTGCCAGTCAGTCGACTGTCAACTGGAAAGACGAACGTACTTCCGGTCGATTCGCAAATAACTAAAACGGCACGTTGGGGAATAGTCTCGACAGGATAATCCCGGGAATTAGAATATTTTTCTACCGTTTAAACGCGGTTTCCAGCTGGCTTGACTGAAATATTAGATTTCGCTGGGCAATGAACCGTTTCCGAGAGGTTGAACGTCGAAGGAATACATGAATCTCTTCAAATATTTCGGTGTATTTTATGCGTTCGACCGAATGGCCGATTCAGAATTTATCTCGAAATTTAACTGAAACTGCTGCTAAGTGTCATACATTAATATTTCGTCAAATTCAGCAGGATTAGTGTGAAATAATTTCTAAAAAAAAACCTGCCGTTCGTGTGAAATAATTCGGATTCGAGAGATACGAAAAATGGGTCAAAAATTGCCAAGAATGATTGACTAAAAATTTTAAAACCGTAATAATTGTAAAATCGTTTTACAATTGTCCGAAGTATGTTCATTCTATCGAGTAAATTGGATTGATATTATTTTCAATAAAAAAGAAAGGTTATCAACGCTGAAACTTTTTGCCAAAAAGTTTTTAATAACGGTCCGGCTAAAAATCGATAAAACACGTCGTGAAAAAGAGATGAATATTTGAGCAGTTGGCGCAATACAAAGGCAACGAAATTTTAATTAAAAGAGCGTGCATTTCTTTTCTCAAACTGCTCTCTTATCGTGTCCCGCGAATTAAATAAATCACAGTGAAAAATTGCGGAGAGGGAGATAAGAACGATGGTAGAAGATAAAACACATTGTTCGCCACAATGCGTCTGACTAGTCGCGGTCCTTTTCTACTCGACGATCAACGCTCAAGATTTTTACCAAGTTTTCGGCTCGGTTTCTGTTCGGCGGTATTTTCGAGATAAATCGTGGACCATTTTCCACCAGTCGAGAGCAAGTATAATTGGCTCCTCGACGAAAATAACTGCGGTAGAAGAAATAATTTTTGGCCGAGCATAAATCACCGGAGCAGGTAGTCGATATCCTCCAATTAATGTGACCGGAAGCACGACGATCAATTAGACTGCTTTCATCCTCCGATGGTGAATTTTATCAGCATCGAGTCAAGCGTTTATCGCGTCGCTTTTGATCCTGCGTTGCGATAATCTGATGGCAGAGCTTTGTAATCCCTATTGAGCTCGCGCGTAGTCGACATCGTTATGGTATAAACATCCAGCCATTCAAGACCGCTACTATAATTCCGTTGTGGCAGTTTAATAAATAACGACCTCTCGACCATAATTTTCCGGATTTATAGATTTAATAGGTTAATAGCGATAATTGTATATAACACTCGGTCTTTATATTTTAATTGATTAATGTATAATATAATATTTCCTCGAGCGGAATGAAATTCCAGTAACTCTGTCTCTCTCTCTCTCTCTCTCTCTCTCTCTCTCTCGTTGTTTTCTTGGCTTGTTGTTTCCCATAAATTAAACGCTATTTGAAACATTAAACAGATCGTTTCAAAGTGGCGTCGACGTACAATGTATGGTCAGTCGTGTTTACTTTACTGGGGAATTTTAAATAATCTTGGCTTTTCGTTGATTTCATAATAGATTAAGTTAATCCATTAAGGACCGACGTTGCATCACCGTAACGTTCTGTTTACAGATGTTTTCAATCGATCTACGTCGATAAATTTTCCTCCTTAACGGTATGTACGGTATCGCGAAACGATAATCCCGACGAGAGATTTAATATTTCTCTTACCTCTTGTTATTAAATTCCAAAATTTCACGAAATTCAATCTCTAACTCAGCCTCATTGGACACTGGGGAATAACTTTACTGTTAATGTCTGTCAGAAAGAGAGAGGAGAAGAGAGTGAAAAACATATTAAAAATTTTAATAACTGTTTGAAGATCAAAGGAATCAAATTGTTCGTAACATTGTGTGACGAGCCGCTTTGTCTGGTCGTTAATGGGTTAAAAACGCAATTCATCGCGAATGTCTAGATCAGCCAATTCAATTTCCATCCTCATGAGGTCGCACGTTCGCGCTAATATCTTGCGATGAAAGTGACAAATGTTTGCCGGTGGATCGATAACGTCCAGCTAACCGCGGCCGAAAAATCTAAAGAGGAGAGAAAGAACGCAGGGAAGAGACGAGAGGGAGAAACCCGTTGCCCATTTTTTATCTCGGTGGATCAATGGAGCCGGGCAAATAAAAGGGCGACCGTTTAGCGCGTGACTGCACGACGAGAGGTCAAGTAATTAGCGGTAACCGGTCTCCCTGTTTGCTTTCCTTCCTCTTTTTTTTTTTCGCCTTTCTGTCTTTCCGGGGCGAAAAATGGAGAACGTGCGAAATGGACAACGGGTGAAGAACGATGGCGGCGGCGACGCCTTCGTTAAACCAAGCAACGCCAGTTTCTCCGCTTTTGTGCTAAAAATAAAGGCGTCGGCGTACGTTGTAACGTACGCGTCAATGATAATCCCTTACCTCGGCCTGATCGTCGGATCAACTCGTGTTCCCTTCACTTGCCGCGCAAAAACACGAATTACATGGTAAAAGTCAATCGAAGAGGCAAAGAAAATATTGTAGTTTCGGCAATACTTCGAGAGGAAATAAACTTTGTCGCGGGAAGAAAATTTTATGCGTGTGTCTCAAAGGATTTTTGGAAATTTTCTTGTAACGCGTGTAAAAGTTGCAGGATGAAGTCACTTCAAATTTCAAACCGATAAGTGACTGTTTAAAAAACTTTCGTGATTTCTGCGAGATGTACACCCGTATCAAATATGTTGTAAATTTTACGCGCATACACCAAGCTGTGGCAATCTTCAGCAACGTGAAACTTTGTAACATATTCAAAAAAAAAGTGTTTCAGAAGGTTCTTCGATTATCCAACGATTCCTCAATGATTTACTGAAAAACTTTTGTCGTTTTATACGAAATATTTTCCTAAATAATCTCCTCTTCATCTCCTCTACGTTTACAGAATCTCACGGAACAACAGAGAATCAATAATATTTGAACATTTTCGTGTAATAGCAATCTCTACGCTATCTGGTGGAGACTTTCACGCTAAACGGAGCGACGGGAAAACGAACGAAACGAGTTTGCTCCGCTCGTTCACACACTTGGAAATATTTTTAAAACATTTCCATCTACGTTCAGGGAAACCTAGCTCAACAAGCTTTCCCGGTAATTCCGTGGTGGCCGCGGCAGCCGGATTCGCAATCGTAACAAAAAATTTAGCAGAATTTTCCGTCCGACTGTTGCTGCAATAACTATGTTACCTTCACGTTACACACACGGGCGACGAGCTTTTTGTTACGAGCTAAAAATAAACTCGATACAACCGGCCTGCAGCAGGTTACTCTCCCATTCTTCCTGGCTCTCCCGCTGCGTTCGTTTTTTTCGACCGTGTTTTCTAGTATTTGCTGTCTCTCTACTTGCCCTACCCTATCCTGGACAAGCCTGAAATTTTCAATCGGATCCGTACGTTTCCGGCGAATGTTGTTTCTTTTTTCTTCTTTTTTTTTTTTTTATTCCCTCCCACCTCTTCCCTCGCCGAACGTGAATCTGTTCATCGGCGTTGGTAATTTTCTCCAAGCGCGGCTTGTTAACGTCGAGTTTCGGATTCGAGGTCCGCGACTCGCCAGCGAGTAATTGCACGCCGTGATAAAATCGATTTTCAAGGAGACCCTGGACATGCTCGCGGTGCTTTGAGACCCGAAAATAACAAGTTGCAGCCGCGTAACTCGTCAAAGTCGGTGCCACCGTTGGACGCTGAATACACTTCTTACGCGAGATCCGGTCCGGCGTTTATTCGTCCGGCTTTGTGACGTCGTTGGTTCGCTCGTTACTTTTCGGAGGGTGATGTCCTTGACGGTTTTGCTCGAGGTGGAAATTTCCTCCGTGTTGACGTCACACTCTCAGGAATTATCTCGCGGATTTATCCGTCGCGCGGTGGCGAGCGTTTCGCGAGACGAGGAAAAGGTAGCCATGAATTTTAAAACGGTATTAATCTACTTCTCGAGTTACCGCCATTACCGTTTTCGAACTTTCCTCGGAGTTCTTTTTCGGGCTCTCTCCCGGAATCGGATCGATACACTCTCGAAATCAGGACCAACGTGGATGTATATTTAAACGGCCGAGGATTTTCCCCTGAAATATCGATTTCTAGCGTTTCCGTTCTTACTGGAGTTCGTAACATCCGCTTCCTCGGCGAATGAGTTCATTCGCTGATTCATGGGAAAAGAAAAGAAAAGAAAAGGGAAAGGGGGAGGATAAAAAAAAAGATATGAAAGGGAGAAGGAAAGAAAAGAGCATCCGCTGATGCAACTCACGGCAAAGTTTAGGTTTCCCTGGGAAACTTGGCGTCACGGCCCACCTTTCAATCTTGCCGAGCGATGTTGAAACTGTGAGCCAAAGCTCAATGGTACTCGATAGTTTGGATGATATATCAGGGAAAACTGATAATTCCCAGCTTCTCTACGCGATTAATTATCATCCGTTAAAGCGACCTCTTATCGTGGCAAGAGAGCAGAACAGGGCAGAGTTCCTCGATGGGAACGAAGCTTGGATTGGCAGAGATAGAGAGAGGGAGAGATAGAGAGAGAGAGAGTTCCATCGGTTTCGCCAATAATTCAAGCAGAATTTGCCCAGGGATATGTACGTATTTCTGGCCAGCTCTCTGATATATCGGTGCACAGTGATATATTCGCAGATACAAAAATGTCTTACACTTCGATTATCGATTCAGCTTTCCCCAGCGACGATCCGCTTTCGCGTGTTGGTGTTGCTCAGTCATACGCGTTTCACCCCCTTTTCTATCTCGTGGAATATTTAGTTAAGCCGAAAACTTTGGAATAAGTTTGTGCTCGTTCAATTTCATTTGTCCTATTCAGCTTTCACCGATCAATTTAATATCCACCCCCACCCGTTCTTCGAAATGACGAATTATTTCAAGTGATCTGACGTCCTGACCCTCTTCAAGCGTAAGTCACTTGTTATTGGAAACAACCTGCGCCACGTAATTATTACCATTTTCTCATATATCGAAGTCTCTCAGCCGCGATGCATTGAACTTCGACGTGAAAGACGTGTTTGCGCGGTTTGCAAATCACTTGTAATTTCGAGATCATCCGCGTTGATACGCCTTTCATTCCTCTGAAACGCACTACGAAACGTTTGGTTTCGCGGAAAAGCTCGCGCGAGTTTAAGCGAAAACTCGGTTTCATAACTGCGGTTTTGGAAAAACGCAGTGTATTTTCCAACAATTCGTCGAACCATGCACAGCATGTTCCCGCGATTCGATTTAATATCCTTGAAATAATAAAGAAATTACTTCGAGCGTTCTATATATAATTTCGACGTTCAGCGACGCGTTAAACGGTAAATTCTCTCTCCGCGAGGAATTCTTCTTCTCCGAGGTTTTTTTTTTCGGTTAATTAATAACGCGTTTAGGCAATCGACGACACTTGACTCGCGAAAAGCGACCCAGCTATTAACCCAGATCGCGGAATTCGGCCTAGCGTTTTGAATAACCATCGATGCACGCGCGTTTCACAGACTCGACGAGCCACGCGCGAAACAAATCGCTCGGAGAACTTTCATTTCTCGAGGCCGCCGCTTTCGTTTCTCTGCCACATTTTTCTCTTAGCTTCGTCTTCAGCGAGGGTTGAAAATCATTCGTCTCATTTGTCGTTCGGTTTTTGTTTTACTTCTTTTGCTGAAACATTGGACAGATAATTCGATTCGTATCTGTAGTTCTGACATAGTTTTCTCTGTTGTTGATATTGTAATTTTGTTGCGTGTTTCTGGACCGTATATTTCCTTTGTCAGGGAATATTTCGAGAGAGAAATTACGAGGGAACTGTTGTTGACGTGCGTGAATTTTCATTTCAGTTTTTCCTTCTTGTTTGATGAAAATTGAAAAAAAATTGTGGCACACGAAGGTATTAATTTTCGATGGAAGAATTACTAGAAATTTCGTGTTGCGATTAAAAATTTGAAACAAAATTGTTTCTGTCGATTAGCCGATCGGTCGTTAATGAATTTCGATAAAATTTATTCGTCATATTTTATTCTTTTTGTTTAGTAACTCAATATTTTTTTAATTACAAATTGTAATTATCGTATATTTATGAGAAAGAGAGAGAGAGAGAGAGAGATTATTTACTCCAATTAAAAGTCATTTGCTATTTTTTTAACAATACACTGATGAAATCAATAATGAAGCAATAAATATTGCGATGTTATTAATATGTGATATTTAACTTTCAATTTATACGATGTTAAAACAAAATGTTAAAATATATATATGAATTAATTATCAGGAGAACAGATTTAAATTTTCGAAAGCATGGGCTGAAAATATATTTCGGGGTAAACGATTCATAGATGTAATATACTTGAGATGTAATATACTTGTGAAGTGAGAGGCAGTAAAATATATCTTGCACTGTCGTATTTTATTCCTTCTTGCAGCACTCTTTTGTTATCTTAATTGCGGTTATCTTGGCTGACATTACATTTGTCATTTTCTGAAATATCGAGCAAGCAAACTTTCCTGAAAATAATTGCCCACGTTTCCCTTGGCAGAAGTAAACTATGTGCAGCGAATGGTATTTTACTCGGCAGTCACTTTTGAATTCGTCGCTCGTTTTAAAGCTTAATTGCACTCTGTTGAACTTCCCTGTTTTTCACTAGCGGCTCTGTTCCTTGCTAAAAATTTCACGAGTTTCGCCCTCGCTTGCGAGGAGAGCGAATCGAACATACTCTAAGGGGTCGTGCGATTAGAAACGTTCGATATAGTTTTCAAGAAACTACGGAAATCCTTTTTACAGTCAACCGTGCAATTAAACGTGCATTTTCTGCCGGACCAAATTGCAGAGATGATGCAAAATAAATGAACGAACATTTCGTAATTGAGGACCGCCTGCGCAACGTTCTGACGGTGGCAACTGAAAAATCGCGTGTGTTTGGTTAATTATTGAACGCGCGCGAGTGAACGAGTCACGCAATAATTACACAGGGGTTTAATGATTCTTTTTTTTCTTTTTCCTCGAGTATAATCGACCTGTTGAGGGGAAAGCTCGCTCCACACGGGAGAAGTTACTTGCACACTGAAGGGAAGGTAACTTTCCCTCTGATTACTTTTGTTTACAGTATCTACAGTGTATATCATAACTCAAAATGCTGCTAAAACGATAACGTTAATTTCATTATTCATGTAAATTCAAGTTTTTGAGTTTCAAGAGTACAGTTCGAAGAAAATCAGTAGTTCGATGTTTCCATTTTGTGTAATTCCATTTAAAAGAATATCCAAATATTCGATCGGTTTTTAACGAGGTCTGTTTTGACAACGAAATTAGAAATAAACCGGCAAATTGCTGAAAGTTACGGTATAATTTTATTCTTTAGACTCGCGTTGTAGTTACGTTTAGTATGATAAAACATTACGACGGGATTAAGCTAATATCCACAACGGATGAGGCTGCGAATTTTCATTGAAATTAATGTTTATTTCACTCGCGTAATATTGAATTGTTAAATATAATAACGAGCATTATATTTGCGGATTATACATGCTCCTTTAGATTTCCCGCAAATGCATCAAAATTCACAGGCCGTTCATTATTATTCAAACCTGTGAAATTCGTTTGACCTGATTCGGTTTTGTCTACTATTTTCACTCTTTTGTATCGAGGAACATTTTCGGAGAGGTGAATATGCAGAAGGTAATATCCGTAGAATTATTATCCCAGTTTCATTTATAGAAAGGAAAGTTTAGTTGGTGCCCAATTAAACTTTTTACTTGTTGACTCCATTTACCTAAACGCAAACTCCTATCAGATAAACAAAATATTACAGCGGGGAATATTATGCGCGCAACTTGCATAAATTTTCCCGATTTTATCTCTATATTATCCATGATTGCGTGCGTCGTTATTTAACTTTTCTTTGAAATAAATGCAGAGAAGTACAATTGTAAATTCTCCCTACCCTGTGTCTTTGCGTGCCTCAAACTATTTTTGATCCATCGTCCAAACGCGGAGAGATGAAGATTTAATTATTTTCAAACGTTCGGAGAAAAATCGTAGTTAGAAAACGTGTTTCACGCACCGAATCGCTACGGGGGGAATTGCATTTTGTGAAATTCTTCCGCGCTTCAGAATTCCCGACAAGTGCGTACAAATCCGCGGTCTGATTATTACCCAACGTCGTGAGAGCCATGACGTATGTACGTTTTGTTCGCGCGTGTATTCCAATATATTTCCCGGAAAAGAACGAACTTTTAAAATCCTTGTACACGTATACACGCTGATAGGATCGATCTAACAACGTACTCGATTTCGCGTTAGCTCGAACAGGTGCGTGGCGGTATTGCGTGGGAGTTCGAACGTTCGCGGCGATTGCCAAGTCGTCGTGGGGTCAAGCTGTTAAATGAATGGGCTGCTGTTTGTTAATCAGCGGGATTTGCGTTTGCTATTTGGCGAGCTACTCGGCGAGTATACGCATTCTGGGTAACGTCGTCACGCCCTTTATCACGATTTTAATTACAAAAAAGGAATCCACCTTTCGCCCGGATTAATACACATTTCCTCTCACCGCGTTTCTCTGTGTTTTCCCTCGGCGTAAATCTTTCTCTGTTTATTTAAAAACAGAGTTTTCCCACGGTACATGGACGCGCACGTTTCAACTTTGATAGAAAAATGTACTCACGCGTTCTTATCGAGCGAAGCGTGTCGCTGACAATGCTGCCGTGTTGTGTGGTTGCAGACGCAAGAATGGCTGAGAGAGTCAGGTGAAACGAACTGATACCATCGACGTTCCCGTCTCGAGCGAGCTGCACGATGTTTATGGCACGAAGGGCGGCATGCCACTGGCCAAATCATCCCAGTCTCACCCCCAACTCACCCCATTATCAGGTCGACGGCAGCGCAGCTACGTGGTGGTTGCAACGACTATAATAGGCGCTCCGCAGTAAGTCGAATTTCAAATCTTCTTTTTTTTTCCTCCGCGTTTCTCTCGTCCAACTACTCATCCTTCTTTTCTCTTTTGTTATTCTCAAAATATTTCGTACCGTTCGGCGAAACGTGCGCGACGACTTCTTTTTTTCTTTTTTTTTTTTTTAAATTCGTCGCCTTTGGCGAATCTGATATTTTCAAAGTTCTCGAGTTTATATCGGCGAAGTTTAGAGTCCATTTGCAAAGTTCTGAAAGTGAAATGTCAATATTGTTATAGCCAACTGGTATCTAGTTTTCTTTCACGGGAAGGGAACAAGAGCGGACGTATAAAGCGCGAGAGTTTTGATTTATAATTCATTCGGTTGTTCTGAATATAGAAAGGCTACTTTCAAGCGTTTCATGCCTTTCCGTTACTAGTACTTCGCCTCGGATGGAAGTTGGACGTGACGCCTACACGATCGTTTAGAAGTAAGCAATTATTTATGCATCGATCGGAACTCTCTTTCTTTAGAATCCCCGGTAAACTCTAAATGAAAACTTCTCATTCGAGTGGAGGCGCCGTTTCGGCGAATTCTCTAATTCCCCCGAAACAATCCGTCGCGCGGATTGATTCGATTTCCGTCGAAACGTAATTAATAGACTGTGCGTTTCTGGGAAATATTTTTGTGTGTTTCTAGAAAATTGCACATGACGCGAAAAAATATTATATAAAATATATAAATGTGTAAATTATCCGATAAACTTCAACGATATTTGGTAAGTGAAACAATTTTATTTTTTTAATTACATTCCCATGAATACACTGTCCAATGTGCAATACTCTCTATAACATTTAGTATGTGAATGATTCTGTTTCTGTACATTCTTGTAAATTAACAAGTTTCCTCTTCACAACGAACCATATAAACTTGCTCTACGATTTTTCTTCTCTGTTTTACAAAACTTTGAGTCATTTAAGTAAAATTTCAAGAAATCCTATCGTCATTTCAATCCCAATATTTGAAACTGAAATTATATTTAAAATTCAATAAAGTGATGAAGAAGAATCATACAGAAAATTTTAAGAGATGGCTGTAAAGAGGAAATTACAACCTTCGAAAATAGTGGTCAATTTAGTCGTAAAAAGAATTTTTCAGTGTTTTTACAGACGTTTGAATTTTTACAATTTTTTTGAAGAAAAATATCCTCGCTTTTCCTTTCACGACATTGTGTTAAAACTGTGTGTGTCTGTGAGATAAAACGAACACCGAACTGTTAAAGTAGAAGCTTCAGGCTTTAAAATGAACCCAATAGATTATTATGCGATTCGTTTTCACGACGTTGTGACCGTTTAAAGTATCAATAAATTTTCATCGAGTGTCCAATTAGTTTTGCAAACGTGGCGTACGTTTCCAGAAATTATAAACGACAAACTATTCCGAGTACAAAGTTTTCGATATACGTAGCACGTGAAACAATTTTCTGTCAAGATTGGAGTGAAAATTCGCCGTTTAAATTAAACTTAGCCATTTTTTCCCCATCTGTTTAATATTAATAATCGGCTCGCGCGAGCATTCGTATATCAATATTCGTACAATTAATTCGCGGTAATATCGTGTCAATCGATAAAGCAAACGGCTTTTAATAACCGGGTACACGGTTCCGCATGGTGGCCAGGATTAATTCGCAATTTTAATTAAATTCTCCATGAAGAATCGTTGTACTTGCCGTAACAGGCCGATTGATTCTCCCGGTTTTCATCCACGGATATTGTTCTCCCTTATTACTGCCCGTTTCCCCCATTGTCTCGCGCGTATTTGTCCGGTTGATCGAAAGGAGAACGAGCATAATGTGTGCCTGCATTATCACTGTTACGTTCGTTCGGTGAATCGATGCCTCGAACGAGAAACGAACGAACGTTGTTTCTTGCCTTCCTCGGGTTCGGTGAAATTGAAATGTGATTTTCGCAAGCACCAGCGAATACACACCGAGCTCCTTTGATCTCGAACGCGAAACGACTGTCTTTGCCATAGCAGAGAATTATAACGACGTGCGCGAATCGCATCTCATGCGGTGAAAAAAACGGAAATTTTCTATAAAAATTTCATCTTCGGGAATTACCTTTTAAAAAAAAAAAAAAAAAAAAACGAAACAGCTGGGCAAGGTGACAGCTTGCGTTGCATTTCGCGCAGAACGTGTCTTGATTGCACATCGTCTTGAAATATTCTCACTGTCTCGTGCAACTTGTATTTTTGTATTTTTGTATTTTTACGTAAACGACGAGCTCCTCGGAGGATTGCGCTCCGGACGATTTTCGAGATTGCTGTGCTATTATTATCGATCGAGTATGATGGAATTTTCACTCGTGTCTGGCAAATTCTGGGTTGATTGTAAATTTTAAAGTATCTGCATTATTCTCTTGTATTTGTTTTCTTTTTTTTTTTCTGACTCGCAAACGAAAGCATTTCATGAATAATTGACGAATGGGACGAGCGAGATTAAAAGCACCGTGGACTTCGTTTTTGAATATTCCGATTGAAATTTGCAACAAACGGAACTTCGAGATTCTCAGCTCGCTCTTGCAATCACCTTCCAAGATTTTATTGGCTACGCGAATTCTTCGAGTCCATCAACGTTTCTTTTCGTAGAAAAAAATTCTACGTTCGATAGTCGTTCGGGGAAGAACGAATTTAAGGGAAACCTAATTGCATTACTCGGGACGAGAAAGAATATCCAAACTCGGTCACGTTCTATTTAAAGTGTGTTCCATGATGTCTTAAATGCTGCTTCTTACGCTTCATCGAGCTACCACGAAAACGATGTAATAATATCTTTCCAGAGAGGAACCATTGAGGAGCTAGGAATACTCCTGAACGCGTAAATCTCTGTTCAGCCTTCCAATATATTAGGGTTATCCAACAAGCGTAGAAGTAAATTTCAGGCTTGGAATCTTTTCGTAAATTTGTTTCAAATTTTTCGCCTCAGATGTTAAAAATATAAAAATGTACACAGGAATGTACATAGTAATGTAGGAATTTAGAAATATAGGAATTTCAGAATATAAGATGCAGAACCACAGAAATGTGGCAGTATAGAAACGTAGGAGTCTCGAAAATCCAGAAATACAAAACTGTAAACAACAAAGTAGAAAATTTGCTCAAAGAAATATTAGTACCCTAGAGTGACGAAAATGACAGCCGTGTTATTTGCAATTTATCTATTTATTTGTACGCACCAATTGAAATCAAAATCCTAATCGCAACATCTAATAGTAAAGCTTAATTCCCTGATACGCAGTGAAATCCTGTCGGGACGCAGTGAAATCCTGTCGCGACGGGCAAGTTTCGTAGTTGGAGGGTTGTGAATGTTAATTCATTGTAAAACACCGAGTCTCCCGGCGCCTGAAGTGAACCTTCTCAAATTTCGCGATTGCGAGTGGAGTTTCAAGTCGCTGCAAAGACAACCGCGGTAGTTTGTCGGGTGTAGAGAACGAGAGAAACTTGAGCACTAAAATGCTCCGGCTGTGTCACAATAGCGTCACGTTTGCGCAGGAAATTTGACTGTTCTACTCGACGAAAACATTAATCTACCACACGGAGAACCTGAACTTAAACAGACTCTCTGTCGTTCTACTTTTATTCGCTTTTTAAAACTTTTTTCTTTTTTTTTATTTTATTCCACTGTCTCATTGTGCAGTCATTCCTTTGAGCGAATTTGCTGGAAAATGCAACCTTGTTTTGCAATTATTTTTGCGCCGTAATCGTCCGTTAATGGTCTGTGCGTCATCAATAATATTCGTCCGTTGCATTAGAGATTATTTTTAACACGAACGATGACACAGAATAATATATGGAAATACATGGAAATACGTTTTAACCATCGAGCTTGATCGCTTTCGTTCGCGCAACGTAAAATGATTTTTCTTCGAGAATTTATATTCCTAGAATCTTGAGCCAATTCTTTTCATAGATGTCGTTTGTGTCTTGGGCGAGTAAGCCCAGCTTCTTCTTGAACGACGTAGATGATTGATCCTCGTCCTGCGACAAACATTCACGTACGTTCCTTGCGGGAAATATCGAAGGAAATATCGGGGAATACGAGTACGCGAGTTACGGTTCTCTTACGATTTATCAAACAGGGAGGAACAGATTAATTCTACTCACGATGTTTCGAATTTTATTGTAGTCCTGGTTGTAAATTCGTGGCCCGTTCTTTCGATACCCTGGCATTCTCCTGGTTCCGTGTAAGATCAACGTGAACGCCTTTATCGTGCCATTATTCTCTTCCGGTCCAATCTGTCGCGATGAAACGAGTACAGATTAAACCGAATTGGCGCTTGTTGCCAATTGTAGCTTCGTTAATGAGGTTAATGGGAAATAGTTTCTTAATATATAAATCTCTCACCTCGTCGAGGATGTCTAGAAACCAGCTGCCGCGTGGATCCTCGCCCCATGACGCCACGGACATAAATTTCCACTTCTCGAATCCGGCAGCCGAATCGTCCAACTTCCTTGGCTTTAGTATCTGTACCTTTGTCCCTTGGGAAGAATACAGGAAGAAAAGAAAGAAATTAATTTTATTGGATCGTGTAACGAGCAGGTTCAGGGAATTCTTAAGCAAACTGATAGTTTCGAGAACGTAATTAAAGGGAAAGACTCTTGGTAGGAGATTATAGGAACTGTACTTTGAATATTATTTTATTTTTGTCACTTTTTTCAAATTTCTTATCCATAGTCTGGTCTGTATCATTATTATTCAAAAATGACTGCGAAAAGCATCAATTTAACGCGCCCCTTAGTTAAGAAACGGAGCTAACTACGTCTAATATAACATACTCGCGCGCTTTTAATTTGATCATAAACTAACTCTCGTCGGAACGCTTCCTGTAGGATTTTCCTATAGCATTTCCACGAGCTTGAGCTATCTGTTAAAAGACTTGAACTACGAGGATGACGCTCTCGTGTGCGCTTGAAGAATGTGGGTTAAAATGTTTGTTTCGGTCTGTCGCGTATTTATCGCGGAGCGAGATGGATCTCATAGCGTTGGATTGCACGGGACGGGGATCGGAAGAATGCTCGCGAGGATCGCCTAGAAATAAGATTTTTACTATGTACACAGATGCGATCGAGGTACACGTCGCCGCTCGAGATCGATTTCGCGAACCACCGTTTCCAAGCGGTGGAACAGTCAAGAGCGTAGATTTATGGCCCACCTTATGTAACACCTACCAGTTTCTATGGAGAGCAATTTAGCAAAAAATCTTTTATTTCCAACCCCTCACCGTTCCCTCGAACTTTCTTACGTCGTGGTGAGTGTTGCGAGAGATGTATCAATACGTCTCGCATTAGAGAAACGCCTCTTTGACATCGTACAATTAAAAATCGAATGTACGAGTGGAGATTTGTGTCCTTTGTGTTTAATACAAAATACTTGTATTTCCCAGTATTTGTCGCAGGCAATAAATTTTTACAGACTCTTTGTTATGCGAGACATAATCTTTTAATCTTGAAACAAATGTAGCACTTGTTCCAAGATTTTTTCTAGAGGGTCTATCAATATCGTGAATAATTCTGATTATATTAAGTAGATTATAAAATTATAAAATTTCGTTTTGAAATGAAATTTTCTGTCACTGCTACGTCTTTAGTTTCTTTTTTGTATTTAATAATTACCTGCTTTTTTTCTTGGAACGTAATGCTTAACTCGTTAACAAGGCAAGACAAATTGGCCTGCCGCTGGGATTATCTCTTAGACGTAATAATTTATTGAAACTCGTATCTTTTCTTACGTTGTCTCATTTCCCCTTAAGAAGAAATTATTGTCCGCGTGGTTGCGTGAAATTAACCAATTTCAAAGTAGGTTTATGAACTTTATTAACTCTGAGTTACGTAATTGTAAAAATTTCCCAGTTAACGCAACAAAGATATATTCTCGTAAATCGGTCTTTGGATAAAGTAAGAAAATAATTTCTTAGTTTGTCATCTGATGCTGACGAGAGAAAAGATCGTGTGATGCTGATATCCCAAATATAAAGTATAAATAAAGGGATTATTTCGCAAGTTTAACACTTTACAAATACGTAACTTTCTCGGTAGTGTGCTCAAAGTATTACAAATCTAATTACCGCTTCTTGTTCCTCTATATTTGTCAGATAAGAAATTTTCTGATATTTCTTTTCTCTGCTTCTTAAAAACAAAAAAAAAGAAATTGTCGTAGTTGAAAAGACTCGCTAAATGTGACGCAAAAACGGGATATTGCGGATGATTTCACGGTAGCGGAATTGAATCGAGCTAATTCTAATGAATTGGACAGAGATTGGCCCGACCATTGTGCCGCCACGTTTAATTCCGCGCACGTTCGCGCATTTCTATTATATTAATAGTCCCATGTCCGCGCGTAGATCCGGGGAATATTCGCTAAAACAACGAAGTTCGACGCAATGTAATTTCGGCCGAAAACAGAGAGCTACGTGATTTCCTACGGTGTATGGCTTTTCCGTTGCTTGTTTTTGCGAGGAACGAAATTTATTCGCATTAATTGACCCGCCTCTCGATTTTCTCTGTGTTTCGTACGCTTGGAAATTTTCGAAGCAAAAAAAAAAAAAAAAAAAGAAAAAGAAGAAAGAAACTACTTTTTATATATGACGTTATATACATACTTTTGCATATATAGTAATAATATGAAAACTAGACATTTTTAACATTTACGTAGAGTATTTATCGTCACCAGTAGAAAGAGTTAACGATAGAAAAATATTCCTCGATTGTAATTTTAGAAATATAAGAACATTGCCCCTCTGATCAATACCGAGTGTCTATTGAAGTATTTTCTTGAACAAATCTTTTCGTATTCGTCCCTCTGTGAGCTCGAGGGTAGAATAGACTCAACGTAATCCCTGCGTGTCGTAAAAGGCGACTAATAGGGAAATTTAGTTTGAGAATTTCTACATTTTTCTGATTTTTTCCAATCTCACGTTTACTCAGAATTCTTACGATACGTCTTACTTTTAATAATCGACAACTATTCATCGTGGTTAGTAAAATCACGAATTTTATAGATTCTTGACTCTTGCAATTGTCGAAGCAAATATTTATAATAAAGGAAAGGAAAATCCTTTCGTCCTCCAGTCTCGAGCGAGATCTTCGAGAGTGGTTGAGTTTACGTGAATAAAAAAAAGCTGCGTACCTGAGGGTGCAGTCAGATGCATCTGAAGTGCGCCGCGGAGGCTGTACTTGATGGTGACCTCGATCTCCACGTGTTCCAAAAACGTAATCTCGTTGCCCGCTGATCGACACTCGTCCTCCGTCTCGAATCGCAACCGTCTGTTGTTTCCATAAGCCAGCTTCTTGTCGATTCTAAGCCGGAACGGAACATTTTCTCATATATACACACGTGTATGTAAATTGCGGGCCGTTTCCGCTCGCAGCTGTGTCTTGTCAATAGAGCTGGTTGAAACTTCCTGGGATATTGATTGTCAAGACCGTGGCACGTCTCGTTTCGTTGGTCAGTCGTAACGTTTTAAATGTCATTTGATAATTATGTTAGATATCAGTTACTAATGAAACGACGGCTTTGCATATTTCTTTTTTAGTGAGAAAATATCGTTTGACATCTTTGAGAAACCTTGGTAGAAATATTTTTCAACGAAATGGAAATTGTTCAGAGGTATCGTGATTAATCAATGATTAATATCTACGTTAAACATCAATTAAAGGGGAGACAAAATTACCGTGGAATTTCTTTCGAATTTCGGGCGTTGTTTATTTAAAAAAAAATTCTATTCTCCAGAATTTCTGTTCGACAGACGAGAGAGATATTCCGACAACTGTCTATCTTGTAATATTTTGAATTTCAAACTGATGGTCGAAGAGAGCTGTTGACACTGAAATTTCAGTGGAACGCTTTTCGACAAGAAACGCGGCGACGTGGAAACCTTCGGAATTCGCGAGAAACCGTCGGCTGTACTTTCCGGCACGAGGCGTCAGGGCACGTTTAGCTCAAAGAGAAGAAAGCGGAGCTGCTTTTTATCTGGAACGGTAGGACCGACACGCGAGCAACGTACGAAAAGTCCTCGAGACGTTCCACTTTTTTCGACTACGCGTTCCTCCTTACGGTGCAGTAACGAATGACTGAAGAGCACTCTACGGCATGTCGAGTTTAACGACGTAAAAAGTCAGCGGGGCTTCGCTGCGCTTTTTAAAGGAGCAAGGACACAACCTGGCCACATCACCTGAAGCAGTGGCTGCAAGAAACGAAAATGGGTAGCTCGCGTCTCTGTTTTCTATCTCGGAGACAGCCTTCTGTCTGAGCGTGCCCTGGATCGCCCAAGGAAACGAGCAGTCTTTAATATTCTTCTGCCGAATAAAGATTGTAAAAACGCGAAGCTCTATACACGAGACCGTGTAACTCGCTGCTGTTCTCGGCTTGACGACAATTTCCTCGTTGAAACAGATCTCTCAACTTTGCAATTTAATTTAGTTTAAAATTAAGTCAAAGTTAAATTAAAGGACGAAAGATGAAATTAAATGGAAGAGTCGGAATTACAAAAATGTAGAAATTCTTCGTGGCTAGTTGTAACTCGTGTCTGTTGGCCGTAACAATTCTCTTATTTGTTATGAATCCTCGATTTTCTGATTTAATTTGAAATCGGATCGAAACGAAAATTGAATCCGGGGACGGATATGAATTTTGATATCTGTCAACTGTGTGTGTGAAGTCCAGAAGTTTGCGATCGAGGAACTCCTGTATTAGGTTAATAGAAAGTGGAAATTGAGACGCGAGTGTGACGCATTCGATAGTTGGCGAAATGGCGGGTGAAAGTTTCAAGTTCGAAAGCTCGAAAGCTTGTTTCAGTATTCAGAGTTAACGGTGTTTAAAGCAACGTACAGAATCAGGTTCAACTATGGTAATCTAAATGGACCGTGAGTGGTAAATCCTACGTGCGCAGTATTTGCATGTAGTTGGTTCGACTACAACGGGACACGTCCGTATTATCGATTAACGGTATCGCGTGTCTGCGTTGCATTCTATATAAGTCTGATTAATCATTTCCCTTTTTTCCCCTAGCCATGTATAAAATACATTTTCACACGTTTCAGTGAAAAATTTAAACGAATATTCGTTTCTACTTTACGTCGATTAAGTTTCCTTTTAGCACTAGAACCAGCAGAATGATCGAAATTGTCAATTAATAATTCGTAGAATTTTTATACGTTTAACGACAGATCGGCAATTCTACGTAGGATTTCTTTCATATCGATCGATTGATAATTTTCGTAAAGTTTCGTATTTAACGATCAGTTGATAATTTCTCTATGGAATTAGTTGAATCAAGATTCGAATTTGATTTTTCAAACAAATATATACCGTGAGAATTAAAAGCATAGTTGTGTTACAAACTGCAAATTTTCGTCTAATAGAGATACGAATTTGGAATATTCGCTGGTAGTTTTAGAGTTGATAACATTGGTAAAGAATTTTGTCGAGCGAAGGGTAGAATTTCCTCTGTGGTGTCACTTACACTTTGGCCACGTCCGCTTTACAGATGGTCTTGTCCGGCACAGTGGTCCAATTGTAACTGGCCGAGACTAGAGCGTACGCGTTCATAAGTCCGTAGCCGAAACGTGAGTTGAACCAAAATCCAGCGGAATTTCTGAACCAGCCAGGATTCTCCCTGAAAGTTGATACAATTACCGAGGTTCGCCGGTGCGAAGGAAAGAATGACCAACGTAAAATGAAACGGTTCCCCGCGTGTAATCCCTTTTTACAAGCGGCGAGAAGCCTCCATTTGCTAGACAAGTTTATTTAACTTGCATCTTGGAAAGTTTTCGTTTAATTCGTTCCTAGATTAATTGCCGAATACTCTTCTTTCGAAGCCCTTCTTAACGTTCTTGATATATAAAGATACTTTGACTATTTAAAAAGATACTGTATATGTGTATTTCAGTTTATAAGTGTTGGAACATTTATAAAGAACAAGTTTGATATCTAGCGAAGAATCCGAAAAATGATCAACTTTTCAAAAATTTTTGAAATCATCTTGTGTTATGTGTCTATAACACTCAATAAAAATTGTTTACATTCTGTTATTAATTTAACCAGCTACTACAAATGTCGATCGTTATTTTAACTGATAATTAATGAATTGCAGTTCAATCTTTTCTATTTCCTGTTTTATTCCATTTGACCTTCAAAATTTTGAAATTTCCCAATTAATCAAATTGATTACGGATATCGTCATCTACTTTTCTATAGCTGTTGTTAATTTTTATTTCAAGCAGCTTTCTAATTCGTTATCTTTCGTAACAAATATCGCGACACTTGTCGCGATAGAAATGTACGAAACATCCATAGTTGGAGACTGAAGAAAGTTTCTCTTCAAACTACAATTTCCTTAATCGTTACGAATTTGTCCAAGAATCCGCGATGATAATGCATCGGGGATCGATAGCCGATTACTTTTGCAAACATCGATTTTAACCGCGGACGGTTTCATTTGAGCGATATCGGCGCAGGACAAAGCATTGCTCGCCGCGTCTCGTCGAAAGCCCGATACAATCGTACAATCAGGTCACTGAATTCGAGCTATCGCGCGACTCTCCACGCCATGAATGAAGTTGGAAATTCTTAATAAATCCAGTCCCTCTCCTTCTGTCTCCTCGTCCTCTTTTCATCCGCCACCCGTTCTTGTTTTCTTCTCTTCCGTGAAAATTTAATATATCTCGCTCCGCGCATCCCAACAAAAGTTACGAGATCACTCGCGAATTAATTTCCCCTACTTTACTTTTTCGCGCGTTCTCTTCGTTCTTTGATCGAATCGCATTTTGTTTCACGCAGAGACAAACAGAGAGTGCTTCAAACAATGTCAGTGAAATTCAGACGGAGTCGGAGCAGTTATCGCGAGATTAATTACAAATGTAATTACACCGTTGTAATTTCAATTAAAAAGCTCGTCGTAACACGCGTATGAAATGGGAAAGGGAAACGACTGGCGCAGGCTCGTCTTGATCCTGACTGATTGGCCAGGTGCAGCGAAACAGCGGGGCTACCTACCGCGGCCTGTATTTATCTTCAACACAGAGAAAGAAACGATCTTCGCTTCCTGTTCGTTTCACTGCAATTATCGTTGCCCGAATCGAAACAGCACCGTCGACCTACATTCCCTGGCCGTCGCGGAACGAATAAGAATGACACAATGCTTTAATCCGGCGACGGCTCTCGCGATACCTCCCCCGAAGGAGAAAAAAAAAACGAGATCGACTACTTCGGCTTCCTATATTCCTAGCGGGGAAAAGCTTTTTCCATTCGGGGCTCGGCAATTCGGCGAGATATATATTCCCTCTCGGATAATCTCCGTGCAACGATACGTCCGAGCCGTCGACTTGTTTGCGAAATTAAACGTGGATTTTCACGCGCGTATATAAATCTCGCGAGATTAATTAAATTAATGAAAATTGATGACGACGATTATTATACAAGGTATTTCGGCAAAGCGAACCGGCGGTGAAATTCGCATTTCGATGGTTTTAATTGGCTCGGAGGCTGCGGGTGCGTGACCGAATTTATTTCGATCTCGTGGCTGTAAAACGACAAGGAATTCGGGAGTGAAATCAAGTTGGTCGATTTGAATTCGTTGTCACTTCACTGCGTTTTCGATGGATCGAAGAAAATTCCTACGTGCGTTATGTGTAAGTATGTGCAGCAGCTGATTTCGTAATCTAAATTTTTACGCATTGTCACAGTGTCTGCCGCGTGATAACATCTCTGCTCGAAAGAGGATACAGAGATAAAAATATGAGCTGTTTTCGAACGAAGTTTTGTTAGTCAAATATTATATCAATGTTAGAGATCGGACGTCACCGTGCACGAATGGTGGAAGACTCGATAAATCATTTTATCGCCGAAAAGAGATTAATTTATATTCATAATTAAATTATGTCAATTTATGTTCGCCCGAGATTTAAAAATTGAATTTTGCGGCCAGGAAACTCATTGTACATATTTATTCAAATATTATCGCGTCGTATTATATTACGAGAAGCGATATTTAATCACGAAGCGGATGGAAAAAAAAAACAGATATTTAACCTCGTAATTAAGTAAATGGACAATTCTGGTAATGTTGGATCGATTGGCGACATTTAGAACTTTAGGATTACTGCTCTGTGAAGAATAGAAAGTTGAAATATGTATGTTACAACGTAATCGTCGAACGTACCTGAGTGGACTGTATTCCGAGGTCCAAACGATGAGATGCTGCACGTCCCTCCAGGTCAGATCTTTGCTTCAAGAACAATACGTGAATGATGAAAGTACGTAGTCTCGCGACGCACGTAGATGAAATATTTTGTAATCTAGTTGGAACGCAAAGTTAAAGCAAACGCGAGGACAAGGTGATTGCTCAAAGCGTTTTTCTTCGCGGCTTGTTGCCGTAAATTTTGCATCTTCTTAGACGGAACGAACACGTGGCTCGTTTGAAATTTTCATCGCAGTCGGGGGAGGGCAACGATAAGTTTTTAATCAAGTCGCGTATTATGCTAATGCCCCGCGGACAGATTTATGTTCCGAGCGTTCTCTGTGCGTGCGGGCAACCACAGATTTCCGGTAACAATATTTTCATAAATGAAAAAGAGATTACGCGGGGATTCGTGGTGAATAAATATCCGACTCAGAAAGGAACTTTAGCTTGTTTTCCCGCGTACACGTTTTGTTTTCAACTTTGCGGAAACAGCGGTATATATCTGCAATAAACTTGCACGTTGTACTAATTAATTAAGCTCACGTAGGTCAATTTTCCCGTTATTCCCGGATCGAAAGAAAGAAGAAAGAGTTGAAAGAGAGATGTTAAGAAAGGAATAAAGAGAGAAATGAATAATGGGGAGAAAGAGAGATAAAAGCGAGCAAAGGAGAGAGGATAGAATAGGAGGAAATGAGGAGGAGAGGAACGAAAGAAGGAAAGGTTACTTTTCCCTCTACTAGCTTTATAATTTAAACGAGAAAATTAGCAGATGGTGGAGGAATGAAGTGGCCGACAGAGTGTCGATAAATCGCGGAATGTGAGAATAAAGGAAAGGAAGAAAGTATTTCTCTTCTGCTAACTATGATACTAGCTTGATACGAGAAACTTCTGCGCCCTACTTCACTGCTTCATCCTCTGATAAAATTGTTAGTAACGCGACTTGCTCGGTGTTAATGTATGCATGCACTTGGTGCAAATGTTCAGTTCCACGGATCCATCTGAGAAGCTGCTGCTACTTGAATCTCAATGGAAAACTCAAGCATAGTCAGGCGGTAATGCGTTTAACGATTCTCCCTGCAAATTTGATAGCCCGTGCCCGGTTTAAATGGGACAGATGTTCCATCGGCTGCGAGAAAAAGTAACGGTAACGAGCTCGTACTTTACTTGCAAAGCTAAGGCCAGGATTCCCGCGGCTAATGGAGCGGACGCGGAAGTGCCCGTGTGGCCCGTGGTGCAGGTGTTCCTTAAGTCCGTCGTAGCCTGATGGCAGAGAAACAGAGAGTTAAATTATTCCGTTAGCTGCGTTCCCGTTCGCTTTGCTGCAATTTAAAATTTTTAACGATTCGAGTAATCCGCTGCTATTAGATTTTCGGTGATTCGAGTCTCTACGGGAGAAGTTAAAATCTTCGAATCGTCGAACGACTTGAAGATCCTTGCTTCGCGTATTTGACCGCAATTTTTAGACTATTTTTTGAACTATCGAGAGAAGAATGAAGATGTTGGAACGTTGGTTGTCTTTTTTTTTGATAAATGAACTTTAACAAGTCATTTATCTTTTGTAACGAAACGAACAGATTAACAGGATCCCGTCCTGACCGAGTTTCGACTGTATAATATTACAGAAAACATGAGACACATCGCTTACTATCATTTGATCGTGATAAGCACCGCTGCTATACGTAGTGGCTAACGTGGCCGGACAGCTTTCACTGTACCATGGAAATCTTCCAGTTTGACTAGCGGAGCCCACAGCGATCGTGTAAATGCTTCCTACGTATCCGTCGCATCCACAGTCGTCCGATTTCAAGCCTCCATTCCCAGAAGCCCACACGTAAATGCTGCCTCTGCCGTTCCTGCCCTGGACAATCGGTGCGAGATCGATAATATTAAGAAGCCGCGTTATAAAAGCGCGTGTTACGCGCTCTAAACCCTGTTCGTCAACCATACTTTTACGTCGTATCGAATGGAACAATGCAAATCACGAGGGATTCGTTTGACAAATATGCATCGGCCATGATATAAATATGCATCGTTGGTTCCTCGACCTTCTCGCGCGATTTATTCTCCATGAATATTTAATTCTTCGTAGCCACGTCGTATATTTTCATGAAACTGTTACGTGTTCGTTTTCTCGTATGAAATTAATTCGTCCTGCAAGGGACGACCAGATGGAAAATCGAAATTTATACGAAAGTTTATACAATTTTCATTACTTCGACTAATTTTTTTCACGATACAAAGATACAAAAAAATATACAAAATGTTCAAAGTAGAATGTTTCACAGATAAGACAGTAATTTTCTTTTTTTTAACCTAGCGGAGGTTGAGGTGTACGAATTTACATAAATATCCGCAGACTTAATCGTCAGACGATAGAACAATTAATGAATAAATTAATGTTCCAAGTAATCTCGAGCTCTCGCTGCTGTTTACCAACGAAAACAGTCAATTTCAAGTCTCTGTACTTGCCATCGCGATTCCACGTTCCAGCGCCTCGGTGGCCAATCTTCCAGGTGCCTCTAAACTTTTCCCATCGTCGGCCGGGCCCCACGAGGCCGTATAAATGTCTACCAATTCTGGTTTGTATCCGAGTGCTTCTCCCTCGACGCGATCGTTCACCAAACCATCGAGCAGCTTAATCCCGCCGACGGAAGCCTCGAAAGCGATGCCCACGCCGCACTTCCGGTTATTCGCCTCCATTGCTATTTCCCCCGCGCATCTCGTCCCGTGGCCGTTTGCTCCTGACGACGCGTTGAATAGTAAAGTAACAGGAAACGTTGATTAAATAGATGTCTCTTCAAATGTTCAGAATTTTCACGTTCTTTTTTCAATATTTCTCTGCATCGTTGGACAATTTCTTAAGTTTCAGCAGAGTACGAAAGAATTTCTTTAAATTCTCTTCATCTTTTTTAGAATTGCGAAATTCACAGAATCTTATCATTGTTTGTGTCGCGAGCAGTTAAAATATCTCTTTAACGTTTTAGTACGAAATTTGGTAATGAAAAACAATCGTCCTCTGTAAGTTACTTAAATTACTATAAGTATAACTCCCTCGAAAATTTTTGAACTCCAGAATTAATAGTTTTTAGAGATCTGGAAGGATAAAACTAGTTGATGGTTGAAAAAAAAAAAAAAAATACATTGGCCAGAGCTATATCGACAAAATTGATATCAATATTCTGATGTTGGACAGAATGGCAGGAGGGGAAGGGAGGGGTAAGTTTCGAAACAACGTAAATCAAATTTGTCAAGTTTTAAATTAATTTTGAGTGTCTTTGGAGTTATAGCGTATCCTGTATAGATTGCTCGTCAACAGTTTACTGCAGTTCGCCTGTCAGTTTCTCTATTGCGAGACACGATAACTTGCGAGAGTTCTTGATGCGGAATAAATCTGATACGTGAATAAACTATCTTGATCGCGGAAATTCTACGATGTGACAGTATAAAACTCGAGCATACAGTTCGTAGAATAAATAGTTAGAAGAGTAGTAGCTCGATTTTTTCTCTGAATTTATATGTCGTGATTTCATAATTGATACCTGATAATTCATATCGTGGCAGAGGATCGTCGTCATTTTCGTTCACGTCGTAACTAATGTCAGGATCCTAGTTCAACAAATTCATAATGAGATTAATTAATAAATCGTTAGATAGCAGAGTTTGGTAGATGAAGTAGAATAGTTTTAACCCTTGAAGACTATCATAGATGAAATTTATTTCGGTATTAAATTTTATCTCACGTTTGATTTATTGCCTTGACATTGCGATATTTTAATGTAACATTATCTGAATTTATTAATTTTTTTATTACACTGGAGTGAAATTTCACTTCTTACGAAGTTTATTTTAATATTCCCGACCCAGAATAATATTATTGCAGTGCTATTTATATCCACCGCAATCAATAATTTTTCTACTTTGGACAGCAATAAAATATTCAACGCTTCTGATGTTATCGACTTCCAAGCTAGGGAAATGTACTGCGGTGAGATTTCACGCAGGATGAAATTAACTTATGTTTCTTTTGACGATAGCTTTTAAGGGTTAAAGAATTCGAGGGTGTAATTCTAAAAGACCACTCCCGTCATCTGTGAAATAAAAAGCGTAACTGATATCAAAGTTGCTTCGATATATTCTTGATAATATTATTGAATGAGCTAAAAACCTTTGATAGACGGACAGAAAAAGAAACAAAAAATAGAAAATTGCTAAGAAATATTAGTGTGGCAATTTTAAGTGATCAAAGTACCCACTTACGTAATTATTTCGCAAATCGTCGTGGGTATATTCCAACCCATCGTCCAGAACAGCGACTCTCACGCCTCGACCAGTTACCCCCAGTCGATAGAGGGATAGTACATTCAGATCCAGCTTGGGTAATGCTTTGTTCGACCTCGTGTCTTGCTGCAACAGTTGATAAGAAAACCTTATCTTATCGTCAGACAACAAAGTCATCCGCCAAACGTTTTACCAACAATTCCTCTTATTGATCTCGGTTCATATTGATTTCTTTCTATTCTACATTTTACTATCTTTTATATATATATATATATAGTATTTTTTCTTCGTTTCCAAGTGTTAGGCAATTTTAAAGGGAGATTTGAATACGTTTTTTCGTTACCAGATACCATTCTTGATCCCAAAGTTCGTCATTGAACATCAATCTGGAGTCTAGAGGATCTTCTCGCCAAAGTTCCTGCCAGTATTCGTCGTTGTTTTGTATACCATTCAAGTAATACTGATCCATCCCTAGCCTCTTTTCCCTTATCAGTGGTTTCTCCGAGTCGAGGCTAGATAGTGGCAAGTAGCCGCGTTTCTGTCTCTCGATTTTCTTCTGCTGGTCCGCCCAAATGATCTCCAGAACAAAAGAATCGTGTCAGTGGAGGTTAATATTGTAGTTTAAGAATTTAACTCCCTTCAACATTTTGAAGATTTTGCTTTCTCTTCTTACTGCTTCACTACCACAAAAATACCGAATGATTACTTTACAATAATTATTAGTAGTTGCTGTTAATGTTTTTCTCTTGCAAGGATCGATACTATAGAACATCATTTTTTCAGTGACGAATTAATTCCTCCAATTAAAGGATTAATTTCTAAAATTTTGTTCGATAGAGAATTAGAAATCATTTCAATCATGTTACCTTGTTGCTCGAATTTAGTGCTTTCGTTAACCAAACTCCACCCCTTTTCTTCTGACCACCGTTGTCATCTTTGAGCCAGATATACGTGTCCTTGAATCCCAAGACCTGAATCAAGAAACCACGATGCAGGGTGGAATCGGGAAAGATTGCAATTTTCGGCAGAAAAATTCAAATTAACGCGAGATCGGCACGACAGCGGCTTCATAAAAATTTAAATTAACCTGATGGCGACGCGCAGGCCTGCGTATTGCTTTCATCTATCTCTGGTATATATTTTTCTTTTTTTTTTTCTATTTTGATTTTTTACGCTCCCAATTCGATAATCGTGTAACGCGACACAGTACCACCATCGCTGCAGCATTTTCCCAGCCAGAAATTTAATAAAACACCTCAAACGAGATTGCATTTAAATTTTCGAGCGACAAAAATGGACCCGCGGATGTTTGCAAATTAATGTTGAACAAAAAATAAAGCTGAAATTTAACACTCGAAATATTCATCCGAAGAGAATTATTGTGTAACTCTGTTGACTTTCTGACTTCGATGTTGTTTGATGATCCAAAGGATATATGTTTCAATATAACACGGTCGAGGAAGGTTTTTACTTTTCAACGATAATTCAAAAATACAAAATTTGCGCAAATGTGTATCTTTTAACGGACTCTATTTTAATATATTTCTGCATATTTTCAATATTGTCAAGCTTAAATTTAACAAATAGAGAATTTTCGATCGACGAGATGTGAAAATTCCTCTCATATAAAACAACGAACAAAAATATAATTTACCATGTGTAAAGTCTGTTGTATAGAATCGTAACATCTTTAAACTCGAGTATCTGTTGGTCGTTATTAGTCACCACCCTTCCCATGGAGCAGCCGGGGTGCGCCGCGACGTCGCAACGTTTCAACCCTTGGAACGATCGAACGGGACGCTTCGAACAGGGTAGCATGAACAGAGGGTTGGTGTCTCAATTTTAACGAGGGACAGAAAGACAGGCAGAGTGAAACTGACGAAATGGCTTTCAGCGTTCGAACGTCGAACGTCGAAAGAATGGGGTATAACGTTGTTATTATCCAGGCGTCACGTGTTGGCGGTATTTTTCTATGGTGTGTCTGGCGTACGGTGTCAACAGCTCCTCTCGATACGAGACGAGGGACCTGGACGAAATTTCCGTAACGAGCCGAGTCTGCATTTTATTTTCGATCCACCTCCTGACAGTCGGATTTTCCCACTGGCTGATGGTTTATCGATTCACGGGTCAGGCCTGATTGATGATTGTGGTGGTGACTGCGTGTGCTGGTGCACTAGGGTGCGACGCATGGGAATACGTGCACGGGGTGACGAGGAGTTTGCAGGTGCAAAGTGGTTTATGGCTTATCGTAACAGGTTGAGAGAAGAATTGAGAAATTGGTGGGATTTCCCGGCTTGGAATGTTCACCCGTCTCGCCTGTTGGTTGATTAATCTGATTTTTCAGTTATTCTTCGATCAGATATACGTATAAAATACGTAGGATTTCGATCCAACTGTGATGTTTGAATTTGATTAATGTTCGTGGATTAGCGGTGATTTAATAATTATATGTAAATGTGGATTGTTTGTTGAAACGATTATGTATTATATTTCGTTATTCGCTGTTTAACTAGGTACAGTCTGACTCGCAGTTCAGAGATTAACCCTTAATTCTATGCATTTGTATTCTTTCCATTATCAGAGCAGTCTTCCAGATATTACTTGGTAATTCTCTTCATTACCGTTGTGAAATTCAATTTAATTCGGCTATTTTTGGGTTAATTGGGTTTTTTCTTTCTTTTCTTTTTCTACAATTCTCTTTACAATTCAAGATACTCGAATGCCGGAGCTTTTAAAATGCTTCGTAAGGCTGTCGTAATGAAATAAAAACTCTTCTCAAAGACGTAGCTGTCTGTAGAAATTGCGCAGACGAGGTAACGGAATAACAAAGTAGTTTTACCAAGTCCGACATTTACGAACGCCAGATTTAACCATTGTATATCCTAGCGAATAAATTGCAGTTCAATTTATTCCAAATTTCGCAATTAAAGAGTAAAAATATCGGCTACTTTTATCCAGCTGTGTGCGTGAAACGGAGCGCGGAATATAATACGAACCGAGTGTGTATTTTACTTTCATCTCTTTCTCTTCTTTTTTTTTTTTTTTCTTTTAATGCAAACCATACATATATAACTACGTGTCCATGTTTTTAACGTGACGAATATGTCAATTACAAATATTACAGCAGTTGGTGGATTACGAGCGTTGTATAAATCGAGCGTATCTACACGCGGGCCAGATGTGTATCTCCTCTCTTTCGCCCCGACGTAACGTCATATCTCGTTACATCGCGATAGATCATTTCCATATTTGCACCGTTTCAATGGACGTTTGCGATTAAAAACCTCGTTCGTCATCGATGTTTCCCGGGGAAAAAGCGCGGGGAAATGAACTGTCAGGAGTCGAAATATTTTCCTGCATTATCAAATAACTGTATTTTCCAGAGTAAAAGCCGCGCAAGATTTGAAACGTGGGAAAGAATGGCGCGGAGATTCGTTGTCCCGCAGATTCGTCGACAGATTTCCAACCGGTAATTAACAGCCGAAGATATTTGCGAATATACGTGTATACGCCGCTCTCGTCAAAACTTTCGGACACACAACACGTACGTTCCATATGAAAACTTGAATCAAATTTCACTCGTGAATTTTTATTTCTTTTTTTTTAAACTTTAAAAATTGCTTGTATATCGTAGCAAAGACTTCATCGAGCAATCTAAATTTCTTTTTCTTACACGTATCGAAACATTGTTTGGAACAAGGAAAGGAACATTTTATGTTTATTAACTACTTGATACTCGGGGAATTTGAAATTCAAAATTCATTCCTTCGTATCGAAAATTGTACGAATTTATTTTCAAAGCGGTGCAATTTTCCTTTTTCTTTGGCAAGGGCAGCGTACATTATCTAATATTCGCGCAAAATACCAGATAGTATATTTAACAGGGAAAAGAGACAGAGAGAGAATAATAACGAACGGCCACGATTGCTATGTTTCGCGCGATATTACCGCGGGTATCGCTTGGTCACGCGATAGGCTCAAGAGTGACCCCAATTTTCATCGAATCACATTGTCGCGCGGAAAAACAAAGGCCGGAAAAATCCACGAAGCCCGTTATGAAACAATAATCCCGCATCTGGCTTGGCTTGGGTCGCGGAAAAAAAAATTCCTATAATCCAGTATCCATTATATTTGCAATGTATTCAGCCAGAGGGAATGAATTCGATCGGTCGTTGGCCGTCGAACTCGAACGATAAACGACCGAATATCCTCGACGAGGATCCCCGCGCTTGTTTTTTTCGTGTTCTCCTTTTTTTCCCCCCTCGTCCCTTTCTGTCTGTTTTATTTTATGATATCCTTTTTTTTCGTATTTTTTTCGGGGAAGGGGGGGGGGAGGGGAGGTGGTGAAGGAGAGGGGATGAGAGGACAATTCAGTTCGAACGTGCGAGGATAAAAACGGTCGTACGTGCGAACGATCGCACGTGATGGCGTAAGCAGCTACCGATTTTTACACCACTGGCTCCGGTGCATCGATGTTATCGCGATTCCTGGCGCCAGCAGGAAGTCGAAGCGCGGCAATTTACATCCGCGACACCCCTGCCCCCCCCCCCCTATCCCCGGTCACACGCAAATAATTTCGCTCGGGCATTTAAGAAGATTTATGGAGCCGATTTTGTTCATTCGACGCCCTCGTTCGCTGCAAGTCGCCACGTATCATAGATTTCACGTTCACCGGCTGATCACGTTTCATCCACAATTCGCTTTATCTCCCAATCTCCTCCTGAAGAATGGGCCGCGTTTCTAATCGTGACTTTTCCAGGTTAATCCGCGATTCTTCACCCCGTGAGAGAGCGACGCTCTCCCCGTCACGCGGTTTGAATCAGAAACGCAAGGGCAGGACGATCTTTTATTTTTTCCAATTTATCATTTAATAGAGAGGGGGAATTGGATGGTTGAAAAAACTGGAAGAAGCCAGAGTTGCTATCGTTACACAGTGAATGATGCTTAACGCGCGCAGCTCTGTCCACTTGTCGGCTTTTCAATGCATTATGTCACAATTCTTCGTTCTTACCATCCGTTTTCCTCCTCCGAGCGACAGTTCAAGAATCTCTAACCCTGATTTCCGCAATTCCAAAGTCTGTGGACTCTCGACTCTCCATCAAGGTCAACCCTCCGTTTGACGAGGGAACAGTCCCGAAATGGGACACGTTCGACGCGGCTCGCCTGACGTTTGAAGCTTCCACGTGGGGACGCTTCAAACTCGAATTCGTCTGTTACGTGATAATGGCCCGGTTCCCTTCGTCCCGGTGGCGATCCACGCTGTTCGAAACTACTCTCTCGCCTCCCCTGTTTGTCAATCCAGCACCTGAAAACTACCTCGTCTTACGTGAGTCTTCTTCTCATCGGAACGAGGCCTGGGAGATTGCAAGAAATCGGAGTCGCTCATTACCCGACGATCAGCGAAATTCCTCTTATCGATCGGCGAAAATTACGCCCGGTTGTCTCCCCCTGCCCCTTCTGTGGGGAAAATCCGCGAGTCGCTGGCTATCGAGGTCGGTCTGTAACAGCGCCGCTGCTGGAGCAAACGACTGGATTCTAAATGCGACGGGCGACGAGGGGGAGGAAGAGAGGGCGGGGTAATAACAGGAGAGAAAGGCAGTATTTTCGCAGTCCATTTGTTTTGATCGGATTTCCAACTGTCTCTCTGGTAATCCCGCGGCAGTAAGCTCCCGCAGGCATCGTCAGATTCCAATGAAAACCCTAACGTTTCTATCCTCCTGTGGAACAGGGAAACACCTTTCGCGTACACCATCCGCGCGGCGGGATACGTGTACCCTCGTGCACGTGTCCTTTCGCTCGTGCAATCCCTGTTTTCCAACTGATTTCGTTGCTGTTTTTGTAACCTCGGACCGCGCCGGCTCGTGTTTTTACCCGCTTTCGGCGGAATTTTACGAATCTCTCCTAGTTGTCGAACTAGGGTGATTAATTCTACATGAATTTAAAAAATAAAAGAATAATATTGCCAACTGTTAGATTAACAATTTCGCGGAAAATTTGTGAAGGAAGAAATAGAGACATTGAAACGTTTCACCGTAGATTTTATTTTTTTTGTCACGTCAGTATGGAGATTCAGAAATTTACAAAAAAAAAAAAAAAAAAGACATCAGTTAATTACTCTAAACTTCTAACGTGTTCACTGTATCGAGAAAAATTCTCGACATCTCAGGAACTCATCACCAGTCGCAACACATTGCCGAAGCAATTTCCGAAGATGCCAGCGAGACGATGAAACAAAAATCCACCGCATATTTTCGCAACTGTTCCCGAAGCAGCGATCCCGATATATATAGCTAACCGGGGAAATGAAATCGACTGCGCGATCCCCCATAAATTCCACGGTGTTTCCACGCTGTTTCTTGCTCGCCCTCCTTCGAAGGTTCGAAATTTTTACGAGGCACGCGCGCGAATCTACGACACACACGCACGTACGAATACACGCAGAGGACTGCTCGCCTCGACAGACGCCACTCTCCATCCTGAAGATTGTTTTCTGGCACGGAGCAAACCGCCAGTCGTCATTATCGCGGCCGATGCTCGCCAAGTTACGTATCGACGCGTAAACACTCCCCGAGATCCGTTTCCATTCGAGGATCTGCAAACTTTCCGTTGCCGCGAAACTGCCAGAGTTTCATCCGCGGAATTCAATGTGTATAATTGAATTTGCCCGGGTGGTTGAAGTGGCAAGGAAGAGGGCGCGTAATCTCGAGGCGCACGCACTCGGCGAGACAGCGTTTGTAAGCTCGAGCCACCCGACGACGTTGAACGATGTACGAGCGATTATTATGCCTGGGATACTAAATGACGCGACACGAGCGCGCGATATCTGTGAAATTTGTGGAATTTCCACGACTTCCGGAAGGGAGCGGGAAACTTGCGCTGTTCAACCGCCCTGTTGTTTAAATCCGTATTTACTCGAGTGATCGAGGCACCAAGCGTACCACAGTGACTCAGAAAACTGGTTAAACAAACTTGTATTTCTCAAAATTCAACAGTAACTTTGTCAACCCTTTGTCGACATAAAAATATCCTATTTTTATTTCTATATAAAGAAACTGTTTAACTGTTTTAAATTTCTCCAAACGAGAACAGAATATAGCAAAATCTTTTCTAAAATTCAACATTTCTTTACCAAATTTGACAGAATAACGATACTCGAGTATAACGCAAGAATTAACAAACAGAAATCCTAATCCATCTGTCGTTTGAAAAAAAATGTTCAAAACGAAGAGAATGTCCTATAAAGAGACTTGACGGAGACAAAATGGATTTGATTCGTCGCCAGTTGGATAATTGTTGAAACGAAAAGAAAGTTTCGGCAGCGCGTTCTCCGAGTTGAAAAAAAGTTCATCCTCCTCGATGAAATTAGAATTGAAAAAGTTGTCGATTTAGAGGAGGATCCATGGTGTCTCGCCATGGGATCGTCCGTTTGTGCCGCGGAGCGCAGCCGGCGGCTGATATAATGCGTGGGAAATTGAATTAGCGAAGGCAATCTTTGAAACTACGGCACGTCAAACCCCGGCTACGTCAAAGTCAAAGTTTTAATTGAAATCAACGCCGTAACCAGCGTCACGTGAATTTGGTCAAAGAGGGCCCCGACTAGTTTCATACACTCGATCTCACTTAACTCTTGAACCTATTAGTACCGTATCGATTATGTTATGTATCGGAATTATGTGGCTGACACGCCGCGCTACCCCTCCCCTCCCCCATAAGTGTGCGCGCGTAAACTAATATCTAATTTCGCAGCGATATAAGCCTAGAAAGTACCTGTCTGCCACAGTAGTCGAGCGTAACTTTGTCACTAACCCATCAATCTTTCGCCAAGCCAACCTTTTCACTTTCCAATGGCTTTGTAATAATTTACAGCGTAAAACGTTGCAACGATTAAGGCTGTTACGTATAAATGCAGATAAAATGGAATTTAGATTCCTTGGTTTTATTATATAGTCGATTATGTCTCGCATCTTTTAATTCAAGTCTTTCATAGGAAACGCCAGGCTGTCTATTCGGTCAATGTAATTTTTCGGAAATTATATCAGTGTCACTTCCATTTCGTTGGAATTTTGAATTTTATAGAAGATTTACTGAAATTTGACAATGATTTGTTTATTTCTTTCTCTTGCAATAAAATAGTCGATAAAGCTGATTGCATCCTTCAGATCTGCTAAATATTAGATAACGACAATATTTAGTTTCAAAATTCTGAATGACACATTAAATCTTACGTTGAATCGCATAGACAGTCTGGTTAGGTGTGAAACGTGTTTTCACAAGGGAAGGGCACGTTTTCGTACAGCGTCGATAGTGTCCGAGTGAAAATTCATAAATTTCCGAGAACTCTTCCGTGAATTTTAAAACGGCGCTTGTAAGTATTTAAGCTGATAAAATTAGATTTATCGGGTACACGAGCGTATGTACGTACGGCGTGAAATTAATATTGAAAACAGCCGCAACTTTAGAAGCGAATAAATGCCGATAGAACACGACATTTGTCCATGGTGGCTGCTTGACGGGGTTGCGGACGATCGAGTTGACGATAAGAAATATCGGGGGGTCGAAAGTTTCCCAGAGATCGGAGATCAAATATCAACGGTCTACTTGAACCGAGATTAAACCTTTCTGAAGGTAGGAAGCTAACGAAGGCGAGCACCGAGGCGGCAGGTCGCTGTGACATCTGTCAACCCCCGTAACGGGCAAGTTCATTATGGCGTTCAGCCAGTGGCGGGGGCGAGGCGCGCCACGTCATTTATTTCAATTACTGCCAAACGCTAGAGCTGAATCGGCAGAACCTTCGAATCAGCCTCGATCATTTATGAACGTACGTCATTAATGTCTGCCGCCACCGGGAGAGAACCCCGCTGAAAGTGTTACACTGTCGTGTTAGTCGTCTTTAACGTGCAGAATTTGTATCAAAGAAATTCCATTCGTGCGCGATTGAAATGGATTGAATTCCTCGTTTTAATTGAAGAACCGAACCTGGCTGAAAAACGTGTATACGTGTAGTTTGACGCGTTTAACACTGTCGATCGAAATGTGAAACTTGTATCAAAGAAACTTGCGATAGAACAATGATCATTGAAATTTCGGCGAGTAATTGTGAATTGGTTGTTTTAATATAGTTTGGTGGTTGTTGAGATATTTTTTACTCTGATCTGCTACGCGTATCTCGTATCTTTTCGCAAATGTAGTTTTGAGAATCCCTGTTCAAGAATCTCGTTGAAAAATCTTTGTTTCATTGCTGGACGAGATGATCGTTTGTAATTTATCGTCTTTCGTTTTGGTCGACGATTAGTCTGTTGCTTCGCGCTCTACGAAGAACAAAATTTACCTTTGACTTTTTACAGTTTTTTTTCCTTTCCTCTTTGGATCTTCGCATCTTTAAATTCCCCATAAATGCATAAAAATCCACGGTCGACCTACCGGTGTTTTATCGTCTTTTATTTTTAACGAAAGATTAATTCGTTTCTTTCGCAATTCCCCGTTCGTGTCAGGAATATACAAGTTTATATTGTTCTATTTTGTGAATAAACATGAGAACGCTCGACGCACTATGAATATGAACGCGTTGAAATTTCATGAAATTTATTTCACTTCACAAAGGATCCGGGTCGAACAAAGACCGACTGCCACGTTCAAAGGGTAGCCAATTACTTTTCAAAGACTTGGCGTCTAACGATATACGATGTTAAAACAGTACGGAATAATTGCGCGTAATTATACACGCTCTACGAAAGTTATTACCGCCGATAATATCGAGACGTAGCGTTCAATATATATTCGGCTGAAATTTGGACGTTTAATAAATTCTCGCAGCCGTCTAATTCCATCCGGTATGTCCCTTCTCCCACCGGTTTAGCACGATTCCATGTCGCTCAATTATACTGAGAGAACGAGCGAGCGAGCGAGCGAGCAAGCGAGCGAGAGACAGAGAATAAAGAAAACACTGTTACCCCGGCCCGTTCCGGAAATTAATGTTAGGAAATTCATTCCAACAGTTTCATAACAGCTCCTCGATAACTGGATTTCAATTTTCCCCGAGGCCAGGCTTGATTGAGCAATCTCGTGCCTTTATAATATATGGTGCTCGTGTAAGATATATGATAAACTGGAGTAACTTGGACGTACGGGAGTTACACTGCGAGTAATCAGCCTGCTTATCGGATTTTCTCCTGCCAACGTGTAGGCAGGCGACAGATTATTACGAAAGCTCAAGTCACGCGTTAAAAAATGTAGAAATATAGCAACAGGTTCTAGAAATTTTTCTCCCATTCTATAAACGCAATTGCGGATTGATGAAACATACAATGAAACGTTGCGTTAATTAAAAGAAACACGGAATCAAGAGAAACTCGTCCCCTCTGAATCAGCCTCGAGTATCACAACGACGAACATTGGCGAATTTCCGATGCCTATTTCGGATTCACTTTAGGTCGAGTATCGCAGTTAATGCACTCTCGATCGTTGATGTCCAACCGATGACGTACCAAGTGAAGAAATTCCTGTTATCTTTATCGAATATAATATTGGAAAAGCAATTGGAGAAATAAGATTGGGCAGAGAGAGCATTCCACGGGAACATTGTATAGAATCGAAAAGTGGTATTGATTTCAAGATAAGATAAAGCGAGGGGGGGGGGGAGGAATCGTCGGAACATCGAACATGCCAGTCTCTCTCAGGAAGATTGTCTTTCGATTAAAGACGGATATCGGAACGTGTTAAGACGATTCAGCTGGTAGAAAATTGAAGTTTTCTCCGACAAAAAAATATGAAAACGTTTCACACGGAGATGAGATACGTTGTGTGTCCCGGGGAGAAGTATCGACGAAATTTCACACGTCGCCGAAATCCTGAATAGGCAACGTTATATCGAATGGTCGAAAGCTTTCGAGGCGACGGAACTTCGTTCCCGAGCCCGATGAATAATTACTTTTTCCCCTATTCCACGTCCGTCAGTCACTCAGTTTCAGGCGCGTAGCTGCGCCTGAATGGACGTAGACGCGAGAAAATCCTAGAAAATTTCAGCGGCTCTTTGTCAGGCTGTCGAATAAAGTGATAATCGGTGGGAACTAATGAAACAGAGAGATACTTGAAATCTTGGTATTAAACGAAGGTCGTTGAAGAAAATTGCCAGTCTTTTGTCAATTTTTATGCCATTCCACGACTAAAAGAGTGAATTTTATGTAATGTAACGCTAGAAGTTGGAAATAGAATAGAATTTACAAAGTTTTTGTGGAAATCAGAGATACAATTATTTTATTACTTTTGACAAATTGCACGCAGAAGTAATTTTAACGATATGAAATTGATTGTTTCCCTAATATTTCTCTCAATTTATGTGCCATTTGTGAGAACAGCTTTCTTTCAAAAATTATTTACTCAAAGTTCATCGAGTATGTGGATCACAGCATAGCTTCAAGTGTACAATCGTTACAGTTTAAAAATTTGCACGTATTTATACTCGTTGAACGAGATGAGAATATTTATGTAATTGCGATACAGAATTTGGCAAGCCAACAATTTCTGGAGTTATCTCTGCAACGTGTTCCCTTTCAGCTCGCGTGACAGATAGTAATGTACGAATCCGTAGTCAGAGAAAAATTGCAGTTGCTGGATGTTATGTTTCGTTGCCAAATCGATGGCACCTAAACGTCTCTTACAATCGTTTAACAGCGGTAGAGACGATTCACGCAAGATTCATCGTCACGCTCAACTATGAACCCTTTCATTCTGGTTGTTCGACTCACAGATTCAATCGAACACTTTAAGATTTATTTTCCACTGTTTCTAATATTCAGTTATTTCCCAGCTTTTGACTAGTTAATTAATTTAATTAATCATGGCCTTTTAAAACCTCCTCGACAAATTTTATTAAATCTGTCGCGTTGCAAAGTGTACAATTATGGATTGGTAGAAAACCTGTATGTACTTTTCAACTTACACAAATTCACCTTTGCCATCAGTAGCTCTACAGTGAATTTACTTTTAACGCGAGTACGCAAAAGGCGTTCGCCTACCCGATCAAAAGCCCGAATAACCCAATTCCAAGATTACAAGATTTCAAGGTGACAGCAAGTCACCTCCCGGCTTGCGTTTCTGCGTTGGGTCAGTAGCGAAAGGAAAAAAGGAAGGAAAAGGAGAAAGGCGCAGTTCGAACGGTTTTTTCGCTACGTCGTTGCGCCTTTCTCGCCGTTTAAAGCCGAGAGGGAGAGAAAGAGAGAGAGAGATGAAGAGAGACCACGTGAGCTTAATTATACGAAATAATTACACGACGTGACTGGAAAATATACGAGCGAGTGAGGGCACGTGAATCGCGCTCACCGTTGGATTGCGGTCGGCCACGAGGCTGCTTGTGCAGCTGCAACTGCGCCAGTCGGGGGCTGCAAGCTGCAGGGGAATGCAGTTTCGCGGGCGCACAAGCACTGAGTGCTCGACTGGGTTGACGGTACCCGGCAGCGCGGCCACGCGGACCGCCGCGGCAAAGCGGTTGAAAAAGGAGAGTCACTCTGTTAGCGTAATTATGCAGCGTGCTGCCACTTGTATTATGCCGGTTGATGTTCAAAACGGGAGAAGGAAAAAAGGTGGCAGAAGAAAGACGAAGAAGAAGAAGAAGAGGAACACGCGTCACTTTTCTGCAGACACGAAAAAATGATTATGGTAATTGCGACGATCGTGATGCGACGAGGTAGCGCCTGTTCAAGCCCGACGTCTTCCCCGCGGGGGAAGAAAGTGGATCAAACTTTTCACGCGTACGTCGGGCAATGGGTGGTTTGAGCACACGTGCGTTTCTTTCACGAGGGTGGAAAGCCCCCTGTTCGGTGGCGAGGTTGCTGGCAATTTCATGCCGGTCTATTTGGGTCAGCCACCGTATTGATAAAGAGATGAAAGTTATAATAAAAAGCGTGCCTGGAGAAGCTTTTAAGAACGTTGCACGTGTGTGTATGCACTCGTGCAATCGGGAGAAAGTGCGCGAATGGTTGCTTGTTTCCAATAAAATTTATTTTCCTTAGAAAGTTATCTGTTGGATAATGCAGGGCGATTCCGGGTCTCTTTAGAGTTCTGCGTAATGGAAGAAATTGATATCTGGAGGTGTTTGATATTTCGAGTACGTTGTTTCTTGTATAAGCTATAGAAAGATTCTTTCAAATTGATATACGAATTGTACGAATTCAATTGCGAATATAACGTTCGACTGCAACATGTCTGAAAATTTCATCACACTTCCACCAAGATAAGTACACTTTCTACAATTCTTCGTTTCTTCAAATAAAGTTTCATCTCCACGATACGACGCGCCCAACGAAAAATTCTCTCCTATTATTATTAGATTCATCTTGACACAACAAATTCTCGTCTATCCGCGCAATTTGGGCAAAACCGTATCATACTGCTCACTTTAAGTGTTATCGTATTTACGGCACGGCTCTCGTAAAGAAAAGAAAAAAAAAAAAAAAACATAGATAAACATCGATTCATAGGCCCTGTCGTTACTTTCGCCAAGTTGTTACCTGGTGAAACTCACAAAGAGAGAGAGAGAGAGAGAGAAAGAGGTGGCACGAGCGAAGAGAGTCGTCGTTATTCGAAGATCACGGACGCGTCTCAATTTCGCCGAAAGAAGTTTCCGCTTTGTAGCCCCAGTCAAATACGCGTGGAAAGAGAGGGTTCCCGTTCACTCCAGGAATTTTCCCCAGCTTCTCCCGTGCCTTTGAACGCGAATCCCGTACATTTTTCCAAGCAACTCCTCCGCTACCTCTGCCTTCGCCTCCTCCTTCTCTTGCTGTTTCCGTTGGCCTGGTAAATCTGCGCGAAAGCGTAAACGTATTTCAGGCCTTCGGGATCCAGCGAGACGTGAATGTGGCGCTGGAGGGGCGGGAGGATGGAAAGCGTGGAAAAAGTGCGGCCAAATCGTTTCCCCAACGGCGCACGGATCGCTGCAAAGAGATTATCTCGGTAAGCAAGCCTCACGAACCATTTGATCGCTCGTTCCAGCCATTCTCTCCCTCCGTTTCCGCGTCGAGATTCGCCGAGACATCGGCCAGATCTCGTTCTCCCGTGGTCGGTCTCTCTCTCTCTCTCTCTCTCTCTTTTTTCTCTTTTCTATTTTTCTTCTCTCTCTATCTCTCTTCTACTCCTCTTCTTCTTCGAGGCTCTCGTGCACTTTGCAAAACGAGTTCTGCCTTGAGATCAAGTCGCGCGAGAGAAAACGTCCATCGACCAAGAAGATATCGGGCCAGGCCGTATCTTTCCCCTTCTGCCCTCCCCCGAACCGGCCCCGATGTTTAGACGATCGTCGTCGTTTTCCTGTTTCCTTTCCGTGTCGCTTCTGGCCCGCTCCTCCTGTTCCCTCGCGGTGCATCGCGATCATCGTCGATCAGACAAACGTTCCGGAAGCGATTCTTCGTGCCGATGTTCGCGATAGTTGATAAGGAAGTGAACAGAGAAACGTCTGTTTCTGATTTTTTTTTTTTTGATTTTGAGGGAGCATTATCGGAAGCAATCCCATAAATTAAAAACTCGGAATATCGCTATTGCTTTCGCAACTTGCAATGATTTTTGAAGCGTCGAGCGTCGATCACGTATCACCATCTGATGTGAAAGTGATTACTTTGTAGAATGTAGAGTTCATCAATTTAGCTTCTGAAAGGCTAGATGGTCATTGTTAATGCAGGAAGTCGATTTGAAGAGCCCTAGACGTTGTCTAGTGTGGTTTTTATTTAAAAAAATGTATTGAAATGTTTCCTCATTAAATCTTTTACTTTTTAAAAGAGAAATAGAAACACGTACCTAATCTCAAAATCAGGACGATTTCGACACATTGAATTTGAACGCTGCTCTTTTACAAACAACGAGAAACGCGACTTGTTACGCGAGTGCTCTTTTGTCCTTCGTTCTAGACTTTCCACCGCTCTGTATTTCTTCGCCTCTCAATTATTCTCATTTCCGGAATTGAAAGGACAGGGTTCGAAAAAAGCATCAGCTCCGGAGGAATTACACCGGTGCTCGCTAAACCGGAATTATATGTAAATATTATTTATCGATAAAACGTTCGAGGCTGAGGCCAGCAGAAATTTCGCCCCTGCGAACGGTAAAATATTCTCTCGCTGAAAGTTTGCTCAGGGTATCCGAATTGCTCCTGCAATTTCACAGCAACAATTACGCCTCGGGAATCTCGGGCGAGCAAAGAAATATCCCTCCCTTCTTTCTGTATCTTCTATTTTTTCGGGACAAAGTGGACGATCTTTCCCTCTGGTCTGTGAAAATCGGTGGGAATTCTTCACGATCGTTGTAATCTGATCGATCGTTCTTCATTCAGGTGAATTATTCACGCGTCGCCGTAAGAACCAATAATCGCTATTCACTGCGGTAACATACACCGGTTCCCAGAGCTAACGCACGACTCTTTTGACACGCCGCGTTTGCGTCACGCGTGAGATCGACCGAATCGCGTTTTCCACCGCTGTTTATCGAACACTTGAGATTATAGTGACTCGTTGCGGATTATCGTACGTGTAAAACGTCTGGTTGTACATCGCATATGGTGTCGTTCAGCACCGTTTCCAGTGCTGCTATTAATTAGTTTCGTTTCGATGTAGGGCACTCGAGCGTTTTCTCGATGGTGCTTGTTGGTGTTTCGCGTTTTAAATTCAATTGCTTTGCAAATCGATTAGGATCTTTTGACGTTTGAGGGTATTCTCGTTGGTTAAACTATTGCCCACATAGTTTACATTGGATCAATTATTTTGTAATTATCTGAATTGCAAAGGCTAGTAATAACGTTACCATTGGAATTAATAATCCAGAGTTCGGTTGGAATAAATTACTTGGATATAACAAAAGAATTGACAGGAACAAGCGAAAGAATGATTACAATTACAAATTTTCAGCTGATGAAAATCAATATTAATTTTACTAGAAACGTATGCATCATATTAAAGTTTACAGAATTTATAAAATGTTTTTATTAATTTATAAAAAAAAATTTTCAATGACGAATGTTACAATTATCGACTAAAGTGAAAAAAATTATCGAATAAAGTGAAGAAATCGAAATTAAAAAAGAATAGAAAATAGTCTACAGTGGATTAAAGGGCTGCCGAGCTTTTATTTTATTATTTAAATTTCTAAAAACGCATCGTGGCAAGTTCGTTTCGGTTGCTTTCAAACGTTTCAGAATTTTTGAATGTCTCCTACTGAAATAACAGAGATTTCAAGGGACCTCGCCGGGGTATTTTTGCCACATTCTGGAACGATTGAATTCGCGAGGCGTTGAGCGGGGCCAACGTCGGTTTTGTTTTCGTCGATTTCCCAAGGAATAATTTCGGTTTCGCGGCAATAAATTCGCCGGCCGGTTCTCTTCCTACCGTTCAACGAGAAGGAAGTTCGCCCGCGACTACTTCTGTCTGAGATAAACACGAAAGTTAAGTTACAATGGCATGGTGCTTTGGTCGAAGTTAAACTAGAATTGGGCGTTGCACAAGTGGCTAACAATAAGTTATTAAGCAGTTGTTCAAGTTTTAATTGCATCTCACAGTGCGCCCCCCCCTCCTCCCCCCTGATGTTCAGACGGCTAGAAAGCTGTTCCACGTAACGTTGACGAACTTATTCCCGAGATTACCGATGAATATTCCATGAAACGAGCACTAGCGCGCTTTTTTTCTCCCGTTCTTCGCCTCACAAAAAACGCGTTTAAATATTAACTCTATGGAACACGCGTCCCTTGAAAAATTAAACCACCACCAGCGGCGTCAAGCGCCACGAAAAAAAAAAAAAAAAGAAAGACAATTTCCGGCGTAATTTCCGTTGGATTCGTTGGAACAGTTCGAGTACGTAAACCAACCGAATTCGAAAAAGACGGGTAAATTTTCCGTAAACACGTATGTAGATTGAAATCCTTCATTAGCCTATTGTAAAATTATGTATCGATTGACGTACCGGGCCAAGGTGCTTGTAACCGCTCTGCAAAGCCAAAAGGGATGCAATCTGGGATCCACCTTGAACTCTAACCACCCATTCCTCTCGATGATCATCGCCGTGCGCGGCGATACTTGTCGAAAATTTATTCAGAATGATCCAACAGGTGACCAGCCAAAGATATACACTGCGAACACGAATTCACTCTGACTCACGGACACTCGATCGATACGAGAAAAGGACACTTTTGACTGTAATTTGAAGATCAATTCTATACCTGACCATATCGATCGTTGAATTTAACGGTAATTAACACTATCGATGCGACTGGAGGATATTTTTCTTTTTTTCTTGCCCGTGTTATATGTATCTCACTGGATCGTTCGCTGGAAGAGAACAATCGGTATAACGAAGTTCCCTCGGTGACTATTGGATCTCGAATGACAAGTGATCGGACAGTGTGTGTGCGACAATTAGTTGCCATCCTCCTTTTCGCTCGTAGAGGGGCTCACTTTCCCCACCAGGCTTGGCAGATAGCCGGGGTAGGGTCACGCACGTGATAACGCAAACAAGCTACGATTAGAAACGAAGAGTGATTGCCTGTCTGTTTTAAAAAGACACCATTTGTCCGGGCTGGTTTTGTTCCCTTTTTATCCTTTTCTTCTCGCGGGACTTCGAATTCAATAAATGGCTCCATTGTAACTCTGCGTACAATAGATGGTTTGTCGTAAGATAATTTAATTGGTAATAACGCTTGCATTGCGTACGCTTCTGCTCATGAATACTGTGATGCCATTTCGTTTCGTTCCGACATGTAACAATTAGCCCCAGCGATCAATCGGTCTTAATTTTGCATTGGTGTAAAACAATGAAACTTGGTGAATTTGTTGAAACCGTTTGCAAGAGTTTACGCGATTGATTGAGAGTTCACAGTTTCTTCATTCAAATCTCACGGAGTAAGTTTTTTTAATTAATTGAGCGTGAAATTTGCAGAGAATCAAAGTGATTTCGTTTTATGGTTTTCGTTGCAACTTGAATTCTTCGTTTACCTTACAATTCCGTCGTCCTCATTTTTACACGCGTCTCAAATCAGGCAATAATCTTTCGATGACTCGATAATTTTTTAATCATTTCCAATCATCTGAAACTTACGAACGAAAACCGCGGTTTCTTTTTTGTTGTCAGTATCTGCTCTCGGTCTAGGTCGCGATTAATTTCGACTGTGTTTATTTGGGAGAGCGTTTAGATGGAATTTCCAGAGGATGTAACACAAAGCATCGAGCGGTTCGCTATTATTCCGCATCTCAATTACAACCTCGGTAGCAAGTCAATCTCGCGAGAAACGGCTCGGAACAATTCCACCATTTTAATAAATGTTGGCGAGGGCGCAACCACGCTCTACAGGTAATATCGCAGAAAACCTACGCACCGATTTTCACTTCTCTTTATTTTCGCAAAGTTGTTAAACGCAGTTGACGAACTACATTCGAGCAAAGTCTTTATTGGTTAATTCACTGACAAATCACACTCGCACTTCCTCTGGCTGGCGTGATTTTTACGCGAATTTTTGTCCAAACTCCGAGATTTTCCACGTATGAACAGAATTTTCCCTTTATTTATTTACTTCCGCGGCTTGTTTATTCGTAGGTATATTCAGTTGTGTCTATTTGTAATTCCCTAGTTGCGTCGGTACATGTGGCCCGCGACGTGTTAACATTCACGTTCCGTTCTGTTTCCTTTCGTCCCTGTGGGACAACAGTTACCGAAGGCGATTTGCACCCACAATATTTAAAGTTCAGAACGAAATTTCGCTTCTGTTGTGTTCCGAAGATAGGACAGAAATCCCATGGAATCCTTCGGGATAATCGGTTTAATAGCGCGAACGTGGAACATGTCGGTTTGTATTGATTAAACACACGTTCGACCGGCTTTGCAATTTTTTCCCGCCCGCCCCTCCCCTTTCCCTCGTTTCTCTTCTCTTTTCCTTTTCCAAAATGCACAATGTCTCACTTCTCTTCTTCTATTTTCAAAACGATCCAACGTTCCATTTTGTTTGCGAATCGATCTGCAGCTTTCCAAATTCAACAACTTGTCAGTTCTTTGCAATTTTGTGAACGTAATTTTTACTTAATGATTGTGACTTCGTTCCTATTAGTTCTTTAACGATTGAACAAAATGGTGAAATTCTGACACACAGATACCTATTTTTATTATATATATATGTATAGCTATGTGTGAACTAATCGTTGATATCTTATCGTCACTGTTTCTTCTTTCATGAAACCTTGTCTGCGTCCCTAACTTTTGAAGATAATTCCTGCGGAGTGTCTACTATTTCGAAATATATAATTTCACTTCATTGTTTAATTTTTGATACATTGAAAAAGTGTCGGCATTCGAAACGGGGCGTGACAAAATTATCACCAGATAAAATAGATTTTTTTATTTGCCAAAGTAAATGCAAGATGGGAAAATTCGAAGCTCACGGCAGGCACCATCACAGTGGAATTATTCGTTGAATATTTCGATAAACTAGCAGGGAGAGCGTGGCATCCCACGGAAATCTAGATATAATTGATGGACGGGGATCGTAGACAGGTAAAGAGGATTTTACAGTTTTCCGGTCGGAACGACTTCACTTCGTCGTCCTCCGGAGGGTAGTACTTATAAATAAATTCGGGCTCCCTTACCGGCTGCCTTCGGATAGATATACACGTAAAGACACACCGAACGATGGGCCGATAAAAGCAGAAACAGAGAGGCAGCAGGCGTCGTAAAGTTCGTAGGGAAAGGAGTCCGGGATATCTATCGATAAAGGGAACTCGTTTTGCTTCTCCTCACGTCGAATTCGAAATAAATCCTAGCCCCCTTCTGTTTGCGAGGATTTTCCACTTTGGTTGAAACATTATCACCCACTGTAACTTGAGCCTTTTTATTGCCAAATTCCTTACTGCAAATAGGTAAACTCTACATGTACTTTTTACGCTTAAAAAAATTTTTTTTCTATTTTTTTTTTTGTATTTTTGTATCGCAAAGAAAATTGTGGAACAGTGTATACGGGTCGTAGAAATATTTCATAGACAATTTCACTTTCTGCGTGATATTATATAATTTTCCTTTTTCTCTCATAAAGAAAAAGAAATTCTGATGTTTCACTAACAAATAGGTAATAAAGAAAAAGAATACGAGTATATTTTATTTGCAGAGAAACGAACTCCAGTTCTTGACTTGTCGCTACGAACAGACAAATCTACTGTGTTCGATGATTTCCAGGCGAAATATATACTCATTCTGTTTGCGGGTTTCTGACCGTATACTGACTCACTCTACTTGTGGTTTCTGACCATACGTTGACTTGTTCTACTTGCGGGTGACTGACCGTAATCGAAACCGATATCAACAGAGGAATTTCGAATTCCTTCATAGCAGTTACTTCGAATGTCGATTCTTCGTGATTGTTTCAATCAAGACGTCAATGTCGTTCAAGTTTTAAACAGTTAACTCGTTTCAAGCTTCTACTTTCACGAGTGGCTGCAAACTCGTGCGGCGGTATACACATTAATTTGTCCAATATTTCGACCGACAAAACGAGCAAACAGCAATGGTGCAAATTAATGGAAAATGTCGAGCAATTCGTTTGCTAAAAACGTACGAGCATTTCCACCGATGGAATTCGATTTCCCGTGGAACGTTGGAGGACCTTCGACGGAGACTTTCCCCACTGGTGGCCCGCAACGACCGAGTTCCAACTATTTCGAGGCAATCGTTTACGGCTACGAAACATGCATTACTTTCCTGTTAACGGGTATCCGTGTTCGTTGTCACTCGCTGACAGTTTTCAGATAATTCTGTTACAATAGTTAACGGAAGTTTGTATTCCATTAAGGTGGCGTGTATTTTGTGTATTTCCATTTCTACGTCTGCGTGTATCACGTTCGCGTTATTATCGTTGGGAATTCTGCTAGTTCCTCTGGACAATGAACATAGAAAATTTAATGTTCGTTCCACCGTTGGATTCTATTTTGCGCCAAGGTTGTTTCAAGACGTTCCATCAAAGATTTTAAAATCGGAAGATCCTTTAGAAAATTTGTAAAGAATAGAAGGGAAAGGAGCAGTTTTACCTATTGCCTCGACGATGATCGCTCGACTGTAAATTTTTCTGCGTATTCATGTTTGTGAAAATGCAATCAGAGAAATAGACTCTTCGGTTACTATTTTATATCTGTGCAATCTTGATATTTCGAATTTTTCAACTAATTTTAATAATAGTGCCTGGTGGTCGTACATTAGACATGATAAATTTTATTTCCCTGGTACAAACTTCCAGAAATGAAAGACCAGAACTTCACTAGCTACGATCCGTCAATAATCAATTACTCTGTTCTGCAGTTGTATTCTGTTCTTTTTTTTTTTTTTTTTTCTATTCTCACTTGCCCTATGTCAATTCTATCGAAGATACTATTAAAAATCAAAAGTTTCCACGAACAATCGAACCAATCTCAAGTTCCCTCGCGCGCTCTCGTATTCGTTACGGGGCTAAGTTCGATCAGCTCTGCTCTCCTTCGGAGGGCATAATCAGGCTCGTGACGTTTATTAAGCTGGCTGGCAGCGCGGCCCGCTCGCAAATTCCTCGCCGGTCGGTCGAAATAGAACGCGAAAGTAACCGTAGAAAATTGGAAAGTTTCCGCGCGATAAAATCGGACTTAATTTTCAATAAATTCGGCCGGCTAGGGTTGCCCGGAGGGGGTGGCTGGTTGGTTGGTTGGTTGTTCCCGGTGCGTGGTAGCGGCCGGTTGGCGAAAAGGGGTTGGCGAACACTGGAGGAAGGAGGAAGAAGGGTCGGAAGGCGCGGAGGAAAGGTAATTTACTTGGTAATTATAAAGTTACCAGCTCCGGCGACGCGCGTAGTTGTGAATATTCAAATGTGATTACATCTATGATCGCATAAATTATACGTCGCGGCCTCCGTCCTCGACGTTCGCTCCCGAATTTCGGCTGTTTCCTCCCCTCCTCACGCGCCCCCTCAGCCACTTTAATGCAACTTGGCGAAACTTTCTCTTCCACGGTTGTACATGAGGCCCCGGGGCAGTCTGCCGACAGTTTTTCACCATCGACCATACGAACGAGTTGTTGTATTTTTCTCAAGGCAGTATCCGGACCTGACCTGCATGGGGGAAACTTCCCACCCAACTTCAGTTTCGGTCGTTACTCTTTCCACGGTTCCTGCGACCCCTCTCTTTCTCTATGATCGTGGTTTCTATAAATTGAGATTGATTTTCGCGGGTTTCGGCAACTTTCCTGTAGGGGAAAACTTTCTCTGCTTCACTTCTGTGCTTCGTTTGGCAAAGTGTGTAAAAAACGAGCTGTGCTCTTTGTTTGCTTTAAAATAGCACCGACAGGGGAAATTTCGAGAAAATTTGAAACTTTGCGCAAGCGTAATTCGCGTAGATTCTTTTCTTGTAATTTCTAAAAACTTAGTCGCAACAATGATACACACACATACACACACATCGCGACTTTCAATTCCTCTGCTTGCGGTTCTCTTCTTTTTCTCGAAGGAGAAACTCTCTGCCGTGTACTTTTCTGCTGAAAGACCAGCAAGACGAACATTTATACGTACATTCCTCCGTGCACGCGTTATCCTCTACGATATTAATTCATCGTAGAAGCAGTGATTACATCGCAGGAGAAGATCAAGTAGTATTAGCTAATCCCGATCTAATCCAGTCTTAGAGCTTGCTCGACTTAACTCGGACCTAACGCAGCCAGCTCAAGCTCCACTCTCTCCTCCTGCAGTTTGTTGTTTCAACGAGGCATTTATACGAATTAATTAATTCATTTTCACAGGCACTGGCAAGGTCTGAACCCCTCTTCTACGTTATTATTCATTTCCGTATATTGTCCGAGATGTTCGACTCGTTTCGCTGGAGCAAGTAAAGAGTAATTTACAGGCTTTACAGAATTTACAGAAGGGAGAGATTCTTTAATCTGTTTCGCCGGAATGACGTGCCACGCGCGTCGAGAATTTTTTATCCCAAATTGCAACAGTTTCTCAGTTTTAAGTATATTTAAATGTGACCCAGGCAAAAAACAAATGGTACGTTTATTTCTTAATAATTTCCATCCAGTGATATCATACCGACGAGTTCAATGGAAAAAGAAAGCGACAAATTATTTTATACGGTTTCAGTCACTCGTTATGGTCCGCGAATCAGTTAAGCCAGCGCAAAGGGGTTAAACATCGCAAGTAGTCTAGGCCGAGAGCTGTATCGAGCCAGATAAGAGAGCTCGCACGCTTTATCGTGCTTTTTACCGCGTTGCTCGACAACAGGCAACTGTCCACGAAACATAATTTTTCATCTCTCCTTTTCCTACCCCCGTCTTTTTTCATCGCTGCTCCTCCCTTCTCTTTCTGTTGAACGCGAAGATCTCATTAACCGTTAAGAACGAGCCGTTGTGTATCATCGCATGGTCGCGGCGAGATAACGCGCCGGCTGGAAACAACAAGCTGTAGCCGTGTTATCTTCATCGAATAATTAAGAATTGTTTAATTGTCCGCGAAACTTGTCGCGCGTCGGAAAGAGGAGGCTCGCCACGTAAATTGGCCAAATGCGTGGAAATTTGCGCTGTGTTTTTCTTTTTATTTCGCTGGGAGAGGTTGTTTTTTACTCTTAATAGTTTGTAAAACTATTAGGAATATTAAAAAGAATTCCCTGAGACAGAGGTGAAAAATTAATCGTGTTGCGTTGAAAAGTTGGATCTTGGTTTTAATTAATAATTACACTGACTTGCGAAGCGAAAGTACAGAGTTGTTTAATTATTTGGCTTGTATTATAAATTATCTTCTTTTGCATTTTGAATTGCAAAAGGAAACCGAAAAATATGTAACATGTTCGATGTAGATTATTGCGTCAATTCACAGTTTTGTAATAATGTTGCAAGAATTGTCCTGTCCGATCGAGTGGATTATAAGTCAGATACTTTCAGAAAGGGATGTCCATTCTGGTCTCCATAAACCACACGCGGTCGATACGATCATACGTGTGGAAGAGTTGCTTATATTCCGCGTATGTACAGCTGACTCCAGTTGATATATATACGACAGACACGTGAATTCGTATCGGTGTCAATTGCCGCAAATCTTTACCATGAAAAGATTGCTTCGAAACTTGAAATTTTCGCGGCGAAATTTCAGAGACGCTTGGAAATTTAACGACAGAAACTTCGAAAACTGACGTCGCGACGTTACGAGTCAACAAAGAAAATTCCGTAGCGTGAATGAAGAAACGTTTAAAGATTGAACACTAAAGATTCGAGAAAATTGCTAACGCAAGAGATCCGGTAATTCGTTGAGACTGTGGAATCGAAGTAGCTCCTTCATTCGGCGGCGTTACGGCAACGCCAAGTTCGCTGCAAGCTGTGCTTCTCTGGAACATTTTCGGAAAGGGAATTTTAAACGTCACCCCCTTTCTGAAGCGATGAATTTAGCTCTCCTCTCCGGTTTAAAGAGACCGCGGCTTCAGTTAGTTTTGAAGGGGCTGTGTTTACTTTCAAAGTAACACAATTGCGCGCGTGCCGGCGAAATACGGGCGCGTGCACGTTCGAGCGGAATTCTATTTGAAAACCAACTTCTCACTCGGCAAAGCAACCAACCCCGCCGATCAAACGAGATCATCTACGATTAAAAATAACAATAAACCATCGTCTTCGCCCGTGGGAATGCAGTGACCGACCGCAACAAAAGAGGCAAAATTAATTTCTCGCAGTAAAGAACAACAAACCCTCTAAATAATTAAATTCCCAGTGAAAACGCAAAAGATAAAAGACCCGAGAAGACGCAGGTTAGGTTAGGTCCGTGAATCCTCGTTCGTCGAGCGATTTAAACCGCGATTTCCGGCTCGTAAACGGAAGAGGGATGATTGATCTCGCCGAAGGAGAGCAGCTTCCAGGTCAACTTTCTGGAGAAAGGTCGACTCGAGGTTCGGAACGTTGCTCCATAAAATGCAGCCTTCGAGCTACATTCATGGCGACCGAGGCGAGCGTTTCGGTTTCCCTACGGGCTATTTAGCGCATCTGCCTCCACCTCGGCGGAAGCGATGGAAAGGGATGTCTTTGGCTTTGGAAGGGGGACGTTGTGTGGCTCGCGGGGCAAGTTGATGGAAAGGGGAGACGGGGAAGGTGGACGCGAGCTGGCTACGTGACCGAAAAACCTGGCTCGCCTCGCACCCATTGTTTGGATTCTTCTCGGCCAAGTGCTTTTAATTAATTTGCTAATTCTCTTCGAGCCGCCACGTCCGATGAATCGCAACTAGAGACGGGATCGAGTGCCTCGCAAGTAGCGATTTCTCTCGAAGGAGTTTCCTTCGATTTTCATTCCAAATTTATCAGAATTTACCTGATGGTAGACCGTTTCAGAGTTCGGAGAATTCACAAACATCCACGTAGGTTGATGAACTTTTAGAAACGTTGCAAGCGACGAATAATTATTTCTATTCATAGAGACAGAGATGAACAATCATTTGCGAAACAGGGGAAACGTTTCGAAGAAAAATTTCAAGGGGACCCTCGAAGACGCAGTGGAGGACGAGAGTAATGGGCAAAAGATATTCCAAATAGCAGGGAGTCGCCACCGAACGAACATCGGGGCTCCTTATTTCGTCATTTGCGAAGTTCCGCACCGTGTATCTCGGAATTCTTTACGGCGCTGTAATTTTAATTTCCACCGCATCGGTGCACGAACGTGGATTCCTCAAGAGGGGATGATTACATTCTTTGAAGATACAGATCACTTTGAAACATTGCAGTCTCGTTCCCTCTGCCAGTGGAGAATTATCAATGTCTGAGAAATATTCTAGGAAACATTGTTGCGGATACAGTAAGATACAGAAAGCACGGGTTTCTCCTCCTCTTATCATGCACTGACCGTAATCTTCCGTGAGACAAACCGGCACCGGTGACCCTCTCCTTCTTCGCTGCGTGCGCGGACACACGGACACAAGACCACAGACAGGGGGCAGGTATTGGTGTTACGACCCTGCGGGACAATGGTGCGCGCGATAAATTAACAAATGAATTAAAAGTGCCAGGTTAGAGAAACTGAACAATTGCGGTTTCGATCGCGTTCGTTGGTCACGTACGCTGCGACCGAGCTTTGGCCGTGTCTTGTTGCTTCTTTTATCAATTATCTTCGAACGCCGTGCAGAGGCAGGACCAAGGAAAACAGAGGAAAAGATTCATTGCTTTAGATAAATTGACGACCTCTCTCTCTCTCTCTCTCTCTCTCTCTCTCTCTTTCTCTTTTTAACGAGATTCGTGTTATCGGATGAATTCTGATGAAAGTTTGCTGTATTTTTGTATTTGTTCAGAGGGTTTGACGATCTCAACGATCGTGGATTCTTGAAATAATCGCTAATCAATTCCCATCCAATTCTTCTTCTTACGCGGAATATATTTTTCTCTATTTTCTTTCAACTTTCTCTCGCGTTTTCTTCTCAAATTTCTGCTCTGCGCGCTTGCCCGATTCCTCGTTGATGTAACTTTGATGGGAATCGAAGCGCGATACTCTTGCTCGGCCGATTCTCGCTGACTGGACGTTCGCCCTCGCCGGTTGTATCTCCGAATTTTCCAATGAATTTCCGCTAGTCCTTTGTAAACGGCAAGCATAAGGTATTAGCGGTACGCCGATTTCCTACGTATTACATTTCAAAATCCCCGGGTATTAGTGCTGCGGTCGGACAAGAGGCTATTTGCGAGAGTCCGACTGCTCTCGATGGAAGCGACCGGAAAGGGTTGGCAGGCTTTCAGGGCCAGAAGGACGGAATTGCGAGAGCAACCCTAGCTGCTAGTACATCAGCTAGACTCTCTGGCTAACTAAGCGACCGGTTGAACGGCGAACACGGATCCTCCGTGGGCGTCAGAGATGCCCAAAGAGGAAATGGAAGCAGATTGCTCGTCCGCGGAAGTCTTCTCATAAATGTATACCGTCATGGAGAGCTGGATTATCGGGCCGCCCGTCGCGCGCAAAGTCTTCCAAATCGTTGCACCGGCATCTTGATTTCTATTCTGACAGGAGATTTGTTGTTTCACGATTCCACCATATTCTCAATTCGTGTCTCTGGCGTTTTATTCATTCTGTGATACCTTTTGCCATTGTCTCGAAAATTTGTCAGTTTACTTATACTAAACTGCGAATTTACATTTCATGCGAATATTATCATGTTAGACAATTGTTTCGCAATTGCTTCGTGAATTTCTTTGGGGAGAGAACCATACTTTACATATTTTCTGTTTTCTCGTGTTACACGTACTGTATACCATATTTATGAATTTTGAAATCCACAGTCTAATTATTTAGAAATATTGGTTGTGTCTAATTGAAGAATTGATGTGATAAACCTTTTTTTATTTTTTTTTTTATTTCCAACACATGTATAGATTTTTGGTCTTCCGAGATTGAGGTAAAATCAGTTTGATCTTACGTGTCCTCTGGTGGTAAACCTTCGAGTTCGACGGTGATAGGGTGGGTTTCAATGGCTAACGTAGATTCCTGCTTGATCACAAGGCAATAAAAATTATGAGAGATAACATCCTCATCGAAATCTTCGGTTCGAGGATCATAGTTCCTGAATAGTATCTAACGCCACGTTTAATTAGTCTCTATCTCTTTATTCACTTGTTTCATCTCGTTTCGACGCAGTTTTTCTCTCGTTCAAATCTGTTTCCTTAATTCTTCGTAAAAATGTAAAGCAGCCCCATTCACGAGATCTCTCGAGTCTCCCTTCTCAAATCTATCGTTGCGAATATTCTTTATAACCTCACGTCCTACTATCGAACATAATTCTCTCCGCGTTGCTTCAAAGTTTAACGAGTGAAACGTGCTGGCGATCCAGCGTAACATAAAGAACCGAAGGGAAGTACACTTGAGAAGAACGATGGAACGATGGAACGAGGCGTTCAAACGGCCGCGCTGTGTTCCCAACGCGGCCCCGTCGAACGGCAAGAAAAATCGACGCGCGGAGCGTCAGCGTTAATTCAATTCCAGAATTCAATCAAGCGGTTTCCTCGTCTCGCCGTGACCGGGCCACTTTATATATTTCTTCCTCGCGACGCGTTTCTGGCAGCTGGCGGGTCGCGCGCGCGCCGATCCCGATAAAACGCAAATGGCGTGGTCTCGTCTAGCCCGGCCGAAACGGCAGACAACGAGTCTGCGAGTTTGCGACCGCGTTCAGAAATGGATTTAAAAAATAATACCAGAGAGCGGGGCGGAGGGAGGGGAGGGGAGGGGGAGAACGGTCAGACCATCGAGCGGATATATCGTTTGTTTTCCCCAAGTGGGGACGCTGCAGCCGACGCTTGAAGGAGATATAAAGATCCCAAGCAGCATAGAATTCGCGATTCCTTTCCGCGCAGATGGTACGAAATGATCCTTTTCACTCCGCGTTATATACTGCGGCCACTCCATGCGTCTCTGACCCTTCCCCTGCCCTCTCGAGGAACGAGACAGCGCATATTTCGTTGTCGAACTACCGGGGGCCACTGTGCACTCGCTTCATGCGCGATTTTCGAACGTTAAGCTCGAACGTCGTGATACTGCCAGAAGTGGGATTTTGAAATGTTTTTTGGCACGTGTCATTTAGTTCAGTGAGTTCAGGTTACAGGTGGATGATTTTTAAGCTCTACACGCGATTATCAAGTGTTTCGTTAAAGAGAATCTTGGGATTTACTTTGTTCTTGTCTCCTTGTTTCCCCTGTGAGTAGAATAGGCTCGGGAGTAGAATAGGCTCAACGTAGTCCCTACGTGTCGTAAGAGGCGACTGATTGATCACGCACGAGGGAATCTTTGTACATATACTTCGATTTTTATTTTATAATCGAGAGATTTCTCGAAAATTTTTTCTCTATTTATAACATATTTTTTACTATTTCAACCTACAATTTCTCAGAGATTTGTTCGAAAACTTCTCTATCATGTCAGATTGTCAATCTCTTAAAGTGTATTCCTGTACTTCCATTTAGAATTTGACACAACATGGTAAAATTTTATCCAATTACTACCATCAAATTTTTATCGAACTTTCGCCCGGATAACATCTCTTACCTTGTAAACATTTTTCAATCAGCAACATTATCTCACCTCCAGCCAGGCTCAACTCCTTTACCGGAGCTTAAGTCGCTGATACGCTCTGCGCTCGACCGACCCCCGCTGGTAAGCGAAACAAGTGTCATCGACGGAAGACTTTAATCCACCCGGTTCTAAAATATCCTTCGCGAGTGCATGAATATTCTCTCCCGACCTCTCTCAGCTCGCACCTTGGCTAGATTTACATTAACCTGGCTCTCATTAGAATGCCGCCTTATTTACGTGAATATTCATCAAGTCGGTTGAAACATATTCCCCCGGGTTTGATGCGCGTGTGCATGCACGTGCACCGCATATCCGGCGCGACAGTTCAGTTGCGTCTGACGCGCCAGCGTCTCGCAGACGTCGTCCGCTTGTACACGCGCGCGCGTATCGGTCGATGTTCTTTCTCTCTGTCTCTCTCTCTCTCTCTCTGTCTGTTTCGCATCTCTCTGTTTCTCTTACGTTCTCATTCGGCGAACGACCGCGTAAACAAGGGCACGCGAATGGCTGCGAACTCAAAAATGGAACAACAGCCGCATCCGCCGGCTATTATTCGCCACGGAGGTGAGTCCTGCCCGTCGTTGTAGAACCAGACCCTCTCACCCTCTCTCTCTCTCTCTCTCTCTTTCTCTCTTTCTTTCTCTCGTTCTATTTTATACCGCCTTCCATTTTCCATTCTACAACCCTCATTTCCATTTTGTTGCCGGCACAATTTAAATCTCCGCCGGCCCGATGACACTCCTCGGGAAACGTACGTCCACTACTGCCACTATTCTTCCCCTCTTCCCGTTTCCTTCCTTCTCTTTTTCGCCCGTTTCCCACTTTGGCCAGCGTTCCTGCGTAGTCTCGAGTTCCCTCCCTGTTCTGCTTCACGGACGTATCGCTTATCTTTACTTTACTGCTTCTGCTTCTTCTTTGTCTCGATCTCTCGCTCTGCCTTGCTTGTTCCTTCTTGTCTCGCAACTTTCATTGATTTCACCATTCTCGTTTGTTGCATTTGTTAAATTATGATTACGTTTTGTGAATGTTCTGGATGGACGTTAATGCGTTCGTTCAGGACAGCGACGTTACAGTTACAATCAAGTCGTAATTGTTGGCTCAGTTAGAAAACGAAATGCCGGTAATGGGCTTGAAACGGGATTAAAATGACTCGAGTAAACTCTGTCGAGGCAAATCCCGCAATAATCATATCATATGCCACTTTCCATTGAGATTCAATCGTCTGGTCTTTTTCAAATACCGGTAATTTCTTTTCGCGAGGATATACTTTCTTCGTGACTTTATTTTCTAGTTTCTCTAAAAATTAAATATTCCGTCTCACAAATGAAAGTTTCGCAGAGTAGATTCTTCTTTTTTTTTCCCTCGTCTGATCAGTCACCGATTTATTCTACTTACACCGAACCGGGAACTGTTTTTGAAACTGAACTGAAATTTTCCTCAGAAACCCTCTGCAAAAAATCTCTCTCGGTATACAGAGTGTACAAGAATACAAATTCCTATTCACGTTTTGTTTCGTACAACTTGAAACGTCGCTCTTCGTTTGCGCCGCTCTGATGAAAAATTTTTACTCGAAACGTGCGGCGCAGTTTTCGAAATTAGCGAAATTAACGACGATGGAGAACCGAGGCGGATCTGCGCGTAGCACGGCTAATGAGATTTATTGGCAGAGCTTAGGCAAGAAGCGAGAGAGAAAGGGCCACCCGGTCCTTATCGTTCGGTCGTGGGTGAAATACTTATTCGATGGAAGTATCTTATCCCGAAGGTTATCGCGGACGACCCTGTGAGACTTAAACAAAGTTGTCCTGGTGGGTAGAAGTGCCGAGTGGGATCGAAGGGGAGGTCGACAGAGTATTCCTTATTGAATCATGGATCTAACGACGAGACCAGACACTAGATCCCAGAACGGATATCGGGTTACTCGTTAGTCGTGCTGCGTTTCGCCAAGATTTATACGATTAGACGGATTTCCTTAATGTAATTCAACGACGTTTTCGTCCTCCGCTTCGACTTATTTAAAAACGAGTATTCCAGGTAAAGGCAACGCCGATCCGAGCCGACGGATAAATATTTATTAACGAGAGCGAGTCGACAACGGAATCGATTGTCTTTTATTTGGAAGGGGATAGAGGTAGCTATCAATTCGAGCGTACGACGAGATCCTTGGGAAATGAAGCTATAAGAATCTCATCTCGACTGTAAGAGTCTGCGTTCTTGTCTGATCAGATACGATTATGTTCTACTTGTATGATCGAGGTGTATGAAATCAGTGGCTTGATCACAGCATCAACGATCCAATGAAACCAACAGGAATCTTCGTGATCGACTGTAAAATTGTACATTTTTAAATGTTTCTTTTTTCTTTTTTTCTCCACTTCTGACACCAAACATGTACTTGTTCTACTTACACATTTAGAGATTTGTCTTCAATTATTAAAATGTAATATTCTACGGAATTTTCGTTCGCAAAATCTACCGTGTACAAAGTTTCAAGGGTGCATAAAATTGTCTACAAACTTCTAACTGAGTCTCGTTAGTGCTTCGTACAGCGTGGAGTGCCTTTGTTCTCTCTATGCTGGTACGTTTGTCTTTTATTTAAACGAAGCTGTAATAGTAGCCAGTTGCATGGTCGTACGATCTTTTCATCGTGAATAATACTAGAAAAAAAAAAAAAGAAAAACTTGTCCGTATTCTTTGCTCGAATCGATCGTGATATTCCGAGATGCTGTATATCCTACTTTCATTTATCTGATCAGGCACGGCCCTATTGTACTCGCACCGCTCGAAATTTACTTTGAAACTTCAAGTTCCGGCTGTTTAAATATAGCATTGCGCGAAATTGTCTTTCAAAACTCCAGAATTCCAAGATAACAAAATTTTTCGCGCACTGTTAACTGCAGTTAACTCTTTGTACAGCGTGTAACGTCGCTATTCTCTGTGCACTATCGTCTCTTTTATCTGTCAAGGATTTATCTATTCAAAGGAAATTGGAAGACTGCGGGTTTTTATGCGTTTAGAGGAAGTTTAAAGATACAGAAATGCACGCAGTTTGCACATTACGCAAAAATGACATGTTATTAAAAACATGTCAGTAGTAGAAAGTATCATTTTTATATTACGTGCAACTTGTGGCTAAAAATTTCACAGAAAATCCGCAGTCAATGAAAAAAATTCCATTTAATCTTCATTTCATTATTTATGCTTGCAAAAATATAAAAATGTGTAAGAAATTAAAGTAGCTAATCGATCGAGTACACGATGTTGTCTGAATCTTGTCTGAAACCCGCGTGATCGATTATAAAGTCATATATCATGGATCGTATTTCTTTCTGCCTGATCGCACGTGGTGCCACGCTACTTACGTCACTAACTGTTTAAATCTAGTCATGCGCGAAATTTTCTTGGACAACTCGCGACCGTCTACAGCCGCTACTCTCGAGAGTTGGTGGCAATAAAATTTTTCACACGTTTGCAACTTTAAGTCCAGTTAAACCTTTGTAACGGTGGCCGACTTTGTCTACCTTTTCTCTTTTCCTTTTTTCTTGCTTTTTTGCGTGTAGCGTGTTCTCTATACGCAGGTCTGCCGCCTCTTTGCGATCGGATAGCGCGGCGGACGCTTCGAAACGAGGACAATAAAGTCATTCTCATTTACCCCGAGCCCCGGCAGCCATTCGTTCGCCGCACCACCTTCTCTTTCTCCGCACACGGTCGAGAATATAGCATTGTGCAACGACGATCAGAACCAATCGATCGAACGCCGGAGAATATGACGAGGTGAGAGAACGAAGGAAACAGCGAAGTACGCGGGACAAAGCCCAGAGTCGAATCGAACTGGCGAAATAAAACTAAACTGATGACACTGTTAAATAACGCGAGGAAAAAGAAAAGATGCAACGAGGTAAAGGGCAAAGCACATGTTGTGGAAAAAAGAAATGCGCGGAGGAAGATAAATCGTGGAAGAAAGGGATGGAATTTTCTACTGCTACCCGTTCTTTTTAGTCTTGTATCTTTTAGTCGAAGAAATTCTCGAACGTTGCAGATGGACGACTCTTACTTTATTCCCGTGATTTTCATTGTTCGTAAAATTTTTAAACTGCGCACGCACATCTTCGTGAACACTTCTCCCAGCTTGTGCGAACCGTACGTTTCGAAGCAGACCTTTAAATCTCCCTGACTGTTCGCGTTGAGAGAAAGGGCTTCGCTACGGGGCGAAATCGCTGGAAAAGAAAGATGGAGCTTCATAAAAGCGTAATTAACTTCACGCAGGATGAAAGGTTAGACGAAGTTGGTCAGTTGGATGAAAAGGGGCTTGAACATTAGATGGCTACGGTCCTGAACACGACCGGGCAGAACGAAGACGGTGGAAGAAATTAAGGGTGGGAACCGACCGACGTTACTTACCGGCCGCGCGGCGCAGTTTCTGCGGATTTCCTCTTCATTTCGTTAGGAATTATTATGTCCGTTGCACGCGCGTGATGAGCCAACTTTTTGCCACCGCGGCGTCCTCCTCTGGATGGTAATCAAACTTCCGTTAATGAGGAAAGTAAGAGGATATTTAATTATTGCGTTTGAATTTTCTTGACGCGACGGAGCTCTTACGAAGATTTTAATGACGACGACCGTCCTTTGACTCTCTCTCTCTCTCTCCCTCTCTGTTCCTGCGAAACTTGGTGTATATCTGTATTTAACTGCAGGGGGGAGGGGAGATGTTGTGTTGCGAATCTTCGTGCTTTTTGACAAATTTAACGTGCAGGGAGAAACTCTCGGAGACCTAGAAAATTAACATTCTCTTTGATTGACTCTACAACAGAAGAGTTTCGAGGCTTGAAATTTCTCTGAATGTTTTCCCGGCTATTAGCGAATTTGAAACTGGAAGTCGTGTTTGTATAACAAACTCAGCTTAAAACGAATGGCTAGCTCACGCCGCTGGTAGAAGACAACAGAATCCAATTGTTTCTAGAAAAGTTCTCTCTCAGATGCCGTGAAATGACTCTGAATCTCAAAACTGCGACTCTAAAGTCGCGACTTTATAGTAAACTCAGCTTAAAATTCACTGCCGGTCACGCCGCTGGTCGACGACAAGAAATTCAGTTATTTCCCCGGATTATTACAGAGGAATCCAGAGACGATTAACTATAGACGCATTCCATTTGAGGAACGTATACGGATCAGATAATTAGATCGAGCAAGTGACGATACAATCACAGAGTAACGTAACGTTTAGCCAGGTTCCAGGCGTGTGCCCACCAATCAGCATACTCCATTAAGGTCGATCGAATATCGATTGGCGAACCTAGGCTAAGCTGAACACGTGAGTCTCAAGGAAGCCTGGAACCGATGCTAACTTCGTCTTAGCTCTCGGGTCAAGTGTTGACCGGTCCCCGGTTGTCCTTGAGGCAATCGCACCCGCGGCTTCGTCCGTCACGATATTATCCGCGCTGTCTGCTACGTGACGAAGATCAAATCTCTTCGAGCTGCGAGATGGAATCCGATCGAGCCAATGGCCGACTTGTTCGTCGGCTTGTTACGCCTCAAAGGTTCGGCGCAACATGGGTTTGTTTCACTTGTCGGGCATTTGTACGACGCGAACGTGTAGAAACTCGAAGTTTCTTCGATTCGTAGCTATCGTTCGAATCGTCGGATGTCGCGCCGATGATTCGGGGCGGAAAATATTAGTTGAGCGGGCGATTTCATCATTGATGAAATTTTTAATTCTTGAGAAACGAGTGACTCACCTTCCTTTATCGAAAGATCTCTCGATCTCTGTAAGTCTGATTTATTCGTAGTTAGAATCCGGGAACTAATAGCTAGTGGAAGGTTTTGGAATCGTTGTTCAATTCGTTACTAGGTTATTCTTTTTTTCTTTTTTGGAAAATACTATTCTTTACATTCTTTCTAAACGCTAATGCCTTGATCTGTTTTTCGAAACCAGCAATTTCTGGATAGTGTAGCAAATCTTCTAGTCTAGAAATGAGCTTCAACTGTCGCGTCGTCGATGACGTCACTTTCAATTGAAGCGAGCCTAATGCGAAACATGAAAGGAACAACAGAAATAGGAGGACGAGATGGAAAGTGCAGGGTGGCTGAAATGCTATGTGGAATCACGAGGGAGGAACGAAGTGTCCGTTCGTTTGTTCGGCGCCGAAACAAAGGAGCCTCGGATGACAAATGCCGAGCGTGTACGCGGTCAACCGGACTCGCGAGCAGAGTAAGTTCACGGTGGTTTCACCACCGTGTTGAAAAATCGGACGTAGAAGCGAATGAAAACAGTTCGAAGTACTGGCCATGAAAAGCAGCAGTTAGTGTTTGACTAACGACGATGTTGTTCCACTTGTTTCTTCACGAAGAAGTGCCTCCTGTATGAAAAGTAATAGGAAAACAAAATGACGATGTTTCTTCGTGTATAAAACTAACTATGAAGCGTAATAGCGAGATAAGGTACACGTGTCTGGCCAATTATGGTGTTATTTTACTTATCTGTACGAGAAATTTGTTATAACAGCGGGACGAGATACACGTGTGTCTGACTAATGATGGCGTTGTTCTACTTGTTTCTGTACGAAGAAGTGACAGAAAACCACTTGAAAAGTGAAGATGAAACGAGATAGACGTGTCTGACCAACGACGACGTTTCTCTACTTGCCCGTATGAAAAACTAACTATGAAGCGTAATAGCGAGCCGAGATACGCGTGTTTGACCAGCGACGATGTTGCTGTACTTGTTTGTGTGTTAGACTTTGCTATTTGACTTGTCTGATAGGAGAAAGTTTTATTCTACTTGGCTAAAAGTTTGGCCTTATTCTAGTTGCCGAGAGAGAGAGAGAGAGAGAGAGAGAGAGAGAGAGAGAGAGAGAGAGAGAGAGAGAGAGAGGGAGTTTTAACTCCGTTTGCCTGGACAAGAACTATTCTACTCTACTTAGCTGATCTAAGAGCTGATTGTATAGAACGGAATCGATAACAAAGTTGCCGCGGTGGCAATCAATCTTCGCTTCCGAATGCAGTCAGATACCCTTGATAATCCTTGAAAAACGTCGATTATTCGCGAGCCACGGTCGATTGTCGGCGCGGACTGGGAAACAAACCCGACGAGTCGACGTGATTCGCTGCCGCCAAGTTATTGTATCGATGTCAGGAGAAAGATTTATTCCCCCTCTGTGTTCTCCTTTGGCAAGGATTAATAGATCCATCGCGCCGTTCATTACAGGCTGATACGGTAGTAAAATATTACAAATTGGAATCGCTGTTATTCTCCCGGAAATACAGCGATGTCTTTGGAATCGCGACACTATCAATCAGAGAGTGATTACACGTCCGAAAGTAAATCAAAGCAGGAAAGAATCTTCGCTGGGCTTCTTCACTCGAAGTATCGAATCGGGTTTGAAAATTTGTCAAGCGTGCTTCAATTCGATTAATAGTGAATAATCGATAGATGTTAAATATAACTAATCAGAAACAAGGCATTTCATCTTCGAGGAAATTAAATTTGGAAAATTTGTCATTCTTCGGATCGCTTCTCAGCTTCATTTAATTAACTATTTAACCTAACAATATCAAGTTTTACACAGGAACCTTACTCATTGTCTGCCAACTCGCTTCTTAACTGGATCTGATTGAATCCGAGAATAAATTTTGAAAAATGTTGTTCTATATTTTACGCTCCGTACCTGTTCGCCGAACAGGTATTGCGCGATAACGCGACGATTAATTTAAAGCTCAGTGGCTCTGCCAATAATCCGACGAAGAAATTCGGTTTCATCGTTCGGCGTTGATTTGTACGGGGCGCGGATTTCTAGCTTTTAACTGCGTTTGACAGATTCGATGAGAGAGAGAGAGAGAGAGAGAAATCGCCGACGGATGAACCTAATTTTTCGTTCGATGAACGAAAGAGGTCCCGGTGGGCCATCCTCGCGTGCAATTTAAACTCGCGGCGCGGGGCTGAAGTGTCGCGGATTAATCGAGATTTCGATGGCGCAAGTTTTCGAGAGGCGCGCGACGAGGAGGAGGCGAGAGCGCAAAACTCGTGACGATTCGCGGACCGGGACGGCGCCTCCTCCACCCTCGTCGTTCGTTTTCGCGTTGTTGTTTGCGGAGTTGCCCCGGTCGTTGCGGTTTGCTCGGACCGTCATTAACTCGACAGAGCGGTGAAGTGGCGCTTATAAGTCTCCTATTAAAGTTGATTACTTTTATCCATAGATCGGGTGTTGTTTTCTCTCGATGGATTTTCAACGGCCGCCGCTACAATGGCCTATAATCTGCTCTTGACAGCTATTGTGCTTTTGAGAGAGACAAAGAGAGAGAGAGAGAGAGAGAGAGAGAGATCGTAGCATGAAAGAATTCGTGATAACGAGTCCGCGGGCCATTGATAAACCGTATTGATGCGCATCAAGTTTATGTGATTCGGATCGGCTGTTTGGAACGCGAACGAGTACCGCCAGATTTATATTATTCGCATTAGGTTAATTAACGAACGTTCAAGCACGCTTGTATTAACAACCCATTACAACGATCCCAAATATCAATATGATTATTATACCGCACGTAGCACCGGTGTTTCCCTCACGACTTTATGAATTTCGTACGAATATTGAACCTCCTCTCGAAAATTCGATTCTCATTTCGACCCTCGGTTGCTCGGTTTCTAGCGGTAATTCCTGCCACGAGTGTTTGAATTAACCGCGATCTCGATCATAAACACAATTATGTAGGATGTACGGTGTCTTTCGTTAGATCTCTGACGCGGTATGTTTTCGGTGCGGGGCATTGAATCTTCTCTGAAATTGATTTCTGATTTTGGTAGTTTAGTCATCCAGTTAGAAAATTATTCTCGAATTTCCATTCTAATCGTGGTTGGTAACGCAAGTTGTTATTACAAACCTGTGTCTCGTCTCGGTAGATATTTAATATTGTAGGAATCCCGGCTTGAGACACCAATTTGTATTTTGATAAAAGATGGTTGTTTATTTGAAGTTAAATAAAGAAAGTTCGTTTAATAATGATTATAAATTGACGTTTTACATTATTTTCTCTTAATCGCTACGGCTACACTCAATCTTCGCTCACTCAAGACTCACAGCTCTCTCTCTCTCTGTCTTCTCGCTTTCACGGCTCGCAACTCATTCTATTCTCTCTGACTTCTCGAAACTCACTCTGTATCCATACTCTTAATATCTTAAATGCTAGGCCTAGAGAGCTAACCATAAATATTCCCAAGTCCCAGGCCTAACTTTCTCTGCAGTTTATGGTACACCACTTGGGACATCTGCAATTGTTGGGCACTGGACAAAGTTCTGGGCACTTTCCCACAATTTGCCTATACCATAATATTTTGATTTGAACATCTAATTAAATTCTGATTTCGACACTAATTCTCGCTAAATACCGGTCTGACTCAACGTCGCAAGTGGATAGAAGTACGTACTCTACGAATCGACGAACCGATTCGTCGATACATTCATCTAATACTCTGCTAGGATCGATATCACGGATCTATTTACATTCCCTCGGGACCTATTGCCACCGATACTTACGTCCTCTCGAAATTGCAGGCCGTTCCGCAAGCCAGGCTGCGTACATGTTTGCAAAAGCGGCGTGATCTCCGACAACGAGCGTAACGACAATATTTTGCTACGATCCAATCTTCCGTAGTGTAGCGTTCGCGATTAGGTGAATGGAAAACATCCCGTTTGTACAGAGCCAGGTGCTTCTGCCTCCATTCTGTACGTCGTCTTTCCGCACGTGCACCCGAATTCCCGTTGTCGCGCGTCTCCAAGCCCCAGTCGGTGCTTTTTCAATTCATTGGCCTTGGACCACCTCGACTTGGGTTCTTCGAAGTTTCTCTTCCATTCCGAGTCGTTTCGTTCGCGGACACAGTAGAGAGTAGAATAGATCAGTTTGATTTTTGTTAAACAACTTTCGGAACGTCCGATTCTTCGCACGTGATTATATCGGAAAATTGAATTGTATAATAATTATACAATAAATGCTAAATATTGAAAGCTGTTTTAAATATATATCTTTGTATTAAATATGCAGGATTTTTTTCTGCTAGGCAGTATTTTCATAATGCTGTATATTTCAGTCTGTTTAAAAATATTGAACACGAGACACTCACAGATTTCTCTGAAACTTTATCAAATAATTGTTGATAATCTTGCTACACTGTTGATGAAATTTGAAAGTATTTTATTTTCATTTAATACACGTTCAACAATATATTTCAACACTTTTTCGAGCAATTGCTCACAAGCCTTCTGAATGGACAGGGCAATCTAATAACATTCGACCGCGTGATTTCGTGGCGTAGTAATTTTAATTTAGCTGACCAAGTATCAGCGACGAGTACAAACGGTGTATATCGATGGAACCGTGGTGTCCGCGGCGTCGGAAAGTTCGAGAAACGCTGATCCGGAAAGCTAGGCCGGCCACTAACATCTGGCGCGACGGCGGTTTTCCGTTTTCGCCGTGATTCCAGCCACTTCTTCTGTTCGAAAAGTCCAGCACCGAGTCGGCATTTGTCCGGTAAATTCCCTGAAAAAAGTTTGCCGGAGAAATATGATTCGGTTCACGTTTTCCACCCTTCCTACGTACGTGGATACACCACCACCACCAGCCATACCATCACCATCGCCAACCCTTCTTCACCTTTTATTTCGTTCTTCTCCTCCTTGCAGAAAATTCCTCCGGCGTCGTACGTTTCGTCGATACTTCATTACGATCGTACCTCGGACATAATATCCGAAACGTGTTCCATCGGGGAAACGAAAGATGTTTCTTTTACGAACTTTCTCGCAGGAGTCGTTCCTAAGAGGTTTGCGACCCTTCGAACGCACGTGAGAGACGCAGACTCGCTCGCTCTCTCGGTCAAATAAAAATTTCCCGCCGACGATTTCATCGTTGGGAGGGGGAAAGGTGGAGGAGTAACGCCGCGTCGATAGTTGGAAGTTCGTTCGAAGAATCTCTTAGACCCTCGTAAAAATTTAACGCAAGCCTCTTGAAATACCAGAGTTTTGACGCTCAGAGTGTTCCAAATTTTCGAGTGATATTAAAGGTTTGATACTTGCGAAGATAATCGTCAGTGAGAGGTGTATGCGTATAATTTGTTCCTCGTTGCGCCTCATCTGTTCAGTGCATATCTCGACCTCATCCTCCAATCGTGACGTGCCATTCGAGCGTGTAATCTCGTTCATATGCAAGAGCAGTGCGGCCACGAAAAGGTGTGAAACTTTTCCGCGTTTCCTTATCAAACGTTCGCTCCCGCATAACGGATGCACACGGTGCGCCATTCACACGACGTTATGGCTTTCGGTTATACACACGTAGCGCCGTATTACGTCTCCCAAGTATGATAACGACGCTGCATTAACTGAATTAGCAGCGATATAAAGCCCACTTGCGGTTTAATCTCGACCAGGCTTCACGGCTTGGCTAGAGAATATGGGGTCTGATGGTTGCACACTTAACGCGGCCGGCCGGTGCACCGGTGCCAATTTTTCATCAGCCCCGAGTCTACATCCTCTCTCTCTCTCTCTCTCTCTCTCTCTCGACTGCCGCTGAATTTAATATCCCATTGGATATTAAAGAATAATATTCCGTCGATAATTTGCATCGCTATCAGCCCGCCCGCGACGTCGCTTTGCCGCCCGACCTGACGACGCGAAAATATCTCCCACCCCCCAAAAAAATATCGCGCAAAAACAATTTCCTCCGTCTCCTTTTCGTCGAATTGCGCGGATTCTGCGCGTAATTGGGTCAAATTTCAGTTGCAAAATGTTGCAACGTCTCGAAAAATCCCTCTGTTCTTGACTTTCACTGACAACAAAGCAAACGATTTGACGATAGAGACATGCTCTTTTCAATCGTCCGCTTGCAACTTTAATTCGAGAACTGAAAGACGCGTACAATGTATATAAAAGAGACGCATGTTCCGTAATTCCTCGATGCACGTTCTCGAAACTGATTGTTAACACCTTTTGTTCGTCGTCGGCGAGCGTCAAGCGAGTATCGACGGCGAAAGACTGACGAAATCACTGGGCGATGCTTAAATGAGGGGTGAACTATCCCTCCCCGCCGTTTGTTTCAACGATGGCGGCCCGGCCACGCGTTAACGACACAATGGAACACTCGAAGGCGTGGATCGAATATCCGAGCGGCATCGATGAATCGAGACGCTGCGTTCGAAAAGTAATTACTCGCGATATCGCTCCTTCCACCTCCCCCTCCCCCTCCCCCTCTTCCCCCACTCTATCTCTCCCGGTTTCCCTCTGTATCTCATATTGTGTGTATCTAGTATTGTGTGTATATCGCGCGACCTCGATCGCGTTTCCACGAACGCACGGTACACGCTCCGTGTGGGAGCGGTGTCGCGCTGATAAATCGGTGAAAACGATTTGATTAACTTCACGGCCATACGTCACGGTTGTCGATCGATAGGCGGCTGGTTACGCGGTTCACACGTGTCCTTACCTACTTTAACACGTGTGCGCACCAGCCCGGATATCATCGGAAGATTTACTGGCAGTGTGCACGCATGCATAATCGAACTTTCATGGATACCTGATCCGCGTGTCCGATATGCACCCTCCGGCTTTTACGACGTTTTCCGCCGATCATCGCTCGCCGGTTTAAGGAGAAAAATCGCGTTCCACCGTCTTCAAATGGATATCAAACGCGGTGGAATTACCGCGGCGTTCATCGTTTTCACGCGTTTTCCAGACGTTTCCGCGATATTTAAGGAGGAACGTGGATAGTTGATCGAGAGAGTTTAATGAAAGGCTGCCAAGTTCCTCGAGGCTTCCCTTGGATGATTAAAGCAGGTCGTGTGTGTGTGTACGTGTGTTAAGTGTTTGAAAATGATCGCGTTAATTGACCGAAAGGAACAGGGGTTGGTTGGTGATCTCAGTTCTCCGTAAACGAGATTTTATATCAGTGGCGAATGGACGCGAAGCGCGTAACTCGGTGCTGTCAATGATTAAAATACGTTCGCAAGCGATGCTAATGTAGAAGTTCAACAGGATTCATACGTTCTTTTTGCACGGTAAATAAATTCAGAGATTGAAAATCTTTCCTCAGTTCCTGTTGAATATCAAAGCAAGTAATGAAACGATATCGCGCGTCAACTATCCGATTTATCGCAAGAGCCGCAGTTGTAACGAGATTTCGAGATGCAATGAAACGTCGCTGAAGGTACCCCGCTTCCGGAAGACCGAGCAACCATAATTCGCTGGTTAGTTAACAGTAACTAGTTAACACTGCGTACTCCCGGTTAATTCGCGTAATCAACGTGCTCCGCCGTATTTACATTTATATAATCCCGAAAATTGACTCGTTCGCCGTGGCTGCTTAACTAACTGCCGCTAAAATTCAATCACCACCGCAACATAATCCGGCGGAGGGTTGCGCGTCTCTCTACGGCCAGATCAATCCCATCGCTTCCTTGAACCACCGTCATCAACGTTCCCGTGCATTCATTTCTGACGAGAGGGGGGGGGGGGGGTGTGCACGCGCGAAACGCGCAGTGAAAATCGCGTGCATGCACGCCGGATGTTCAACGAACGGCGGAGGGGAGGTTAAAAGGAAAGTGGTGAGGCACGATTGCGGGACACTGGGATGCGAGAGGCATCGACATTACGAATTCCGCGTGTTCTACACCTCGCCTATATTCCGGGTGCGTTCCATTTATGAATACATAACGAAGTCCCGAGGAAAACTCAGTCGGACGTGGCGCGTTGCCGAGTTACACTAACTAAGGAGACCTGTGCCGGGCCTCGTAAATAAGGGTGTTAGTAGCTGGCTAGTCGACGACTTCTTCCTTCCGTTTCTCCCTCTCTTTCTCTCTCTCTCTCTTTCGCTTCGTCCTCTTTATTTTTCTCTCTATCTATTTATTTATCTCTTTCCCTCCACCTGTACCTCCATTTGTCGATTCTTGCTCGTCTCGTACCTCGAGGTGAACTATAGCTTTGTTCTTTCGGAGAAGCGACAGAGCGTCGTTGTCATTAGCGCAATTGCGAGGAAACAGTTTCGTGTTTGAAAGGTTCCGCGAGGTCGAAAGCACCTTGTATTTTTTTTCTTTTTCTTTCTTGAAGCGAGAGTTACTTCATCTCGAGGAGAAGGAGTTCTCTCGGAGTGTTTTGTTTTTTAAGTGGAAGAATTTTCTCGAATCGTGCTGACAGGATGGAAATTCGAAGTGGCAGGCCAGCGACGAATCGATGTCGCACGGAGACGAAGGCTGCGGTTAAACAGCAACTGGACAAAGCTAATTGAAATTCCGGGACAAAATTCTTGAATTTTATCGCGTTGCGATCGCGACGCGAGCACGACCCGCTCGCGATTGTGTCTTGCCCACGTTCAAAGGGTCCATCGGATTCCGATACTGCGTAGTATATAATCTGTCGTATGAAATAACATCAAAAATCGATGGCGGCCCCGGAACGATCCGTTCCGCGATATGGAACACGTCGATTTAATTTAGTAGGGAAGATACCTTTCAAATGGACAATCCACGGGATCGTTGTTGTCATGATAAAGTCGCAAACGAACGGTTCTACAACTATAATATTTATCTCTCGTTGTTAATTTGTGAAAACTAAACCTCAGAATATGCCGTGACTAACGTAAGTTAATGAAAATTAATTCCCTATTTTAGTTTAGATTTTTATTTTGTTTTAAAATCTTCTTCAAATTTCGATATACGTATAATTACAATTGTATGCAATTTGTTCGCAATTGTGTGCATGTATGTACAAATTGTAATTGTACGTATAAATTTATAAATGTATGTATATATGCACGTATAGCATTGGCTTAGAATGATCGTCGAAAGAAAACATTTTTCATGTATCTAACGCGGGCAGAATCATAATCGGCAACGATGAATTGGCAAAGAGATGGATATTGATTTCCCGCGAACGCTTTCTATTATACATTTTCCGCGATGAAAGATCTTTATTAGCCTTTCCACTTCTTCGCCACTTTTCCACAGCCTCTCTTTCATGGACCCTTTAAAAATAACGTCATTCGTCAATTGCGATGCCCGCTTTTACGGCCGTGGAAAACGCTTTAACTATTTATCTCGCGCTTTCCGGTTATCCTCTTCCATCAACGGAGAGCAGCGGCCGCGCGCGCTACATTTGATCGAAATGAAACGTTCCTTTCCGTGTAAACGTCCTCATAATCCTCTTCCGCTATCTCCTCGAAATTCGTTTCGCTGACGAGTCGGCCCTCGATTTCCCGTGTTTGTTCTCCTAATTTTTTAAAACAACGCAATACGCTTTGAACCCATTAAGGATTGACGTACAATTTTGACGAATTTCACTCGGCGCTTTTCCTTTTCTGTTAATTTACGTTAATGGATTCTGCTTTTCAACATCGAGTGGACTCGAAATTCTTTTCAGCCACCTACTCCTGGATGGATAATTTTATTAATCTCTACTAAATTTCTGCTAAACGTTTCTGTGAACAGCAGACTCAATGGGCTCCAGTTGCGTAAGCTGTTTGTCTCCTGACAAACTCTACGTTTCGACAGTGTAACGTAGCAGGTTGCTTCATATTTTTCTCCACGCTTTGTCTCGCAGTTCGTTTCTTGACTCTCGTTGCGAGAGGGGCGAATAAAGTCCAAATGGAAGGAAATTAGAATGAAAAGTAGAAATATAAAAAGGAAACAGCGATGGAGGAGAGGTCGAATGGCAGAGCGGAAAGTGATATAAAATATATCCGTATTTTTTCAAGGGATTCGCGAGTTCTACGGTCGGCCGGAATCCTGGATTTGGCTCTGATGAGTTTTCCCATTCCGGCTGCTTCTTCATTTTAACTCAGCCGAAAACCTACAGTTCAATCGCGGCCATTGAATACCAATGTAAACGTTCCCATGGATTTTTTTTCTTCCTTCTTTTTTTTTCCTACTCTTTGCATTCTGTTCTTTTCTTCCATCTCCCTGGAGAGACACTTTAAGATTCTCCGCGATTTCTTTGTTTCGTGGCTCGCCTTTTCTTGGCCAGTCAGAGAGAAAGTAAAATAAACGAAATATTTGTTTCACGCATTTTCGGTCCACGACTCGTTCGCGAGTCATTGGCTCGAGCTGCCCTAATTTGAGGAAACGCGATAATTTCATCTGCTTCTCTTTTTTGCAAATTTTTTTACGAAACGAGAACAGAAACGAAAAGTTGAACATGTGGAGTTTAAATTTAAATTTTTGCGATTGACGTAGAATTTGTTTGGCAAGAGAGTGATGTGAAATTAAAAAATTATCAATTTCGAGATATCCGTAGATATTCTTTTAAAAAAGTGAATTATCTTCTTTCGATGCGATTATACAGTCCACAGCAAACATTGTTTTAATCCTTTCTTTTGTAACCAAACTTAGAAATTCGTTAGCTAAAGAAATGTATGACCTCGTTGCCAAATGAAAATTATGTAGTTGCGAGTAATTTTCGTTGCTTCGAATCATTTACTTCAAATTCATTCCCTGAAAAACTCGTTTTTTCGTGGTGTGTCACTCTTCTGTCGAACGGCGTGTTTACTCCAGCAAAAATCAATTTGGTACTTTTATGTCGCTCTTTACAAATAGAGAGAGTGGATAGGATAGTTCCTAGTGCCGATATTGAACGCGTTTTATTAAATTGACATTTAATATAATTGGATCTTTTGTTTTTTGTATCTGTCCCTACTTGCGACAGCGCGACCCAAAAAGAGGAGGAGTACATTTTTACGTTGTTCGCACGTAAATACGTGACCTAGATTACAGAAATTTCAAGCCAGACCATGCGAAAGTAACTCTCGCCGTGTTTTGAAAAGTTGAATTAAGAACTGTCCATCCTGCCGAATTCAAAATTTTCAGACGGCGCTCCAAGATTAATTACACTTTGGCATAAAGTTTAGAAAATCTCACCGGAGGATTTATAATACATCTACACTAAAGTTTAGAAAATTCCTGACAGAGAAAAATAAAGAAAAAGAGAGAGCGATGTAAGATTTAAAAAAATTTGAAAATTATCCACAGAGAATCTTCAAAGAGAATCTTCAGATCATTGAAGAACAGTAGTTGAAAAATTTAGAAAAACTCCGAATATATTAGAAACGGAAACTCGACTCGTTTCCATATCGATCTAAAATCGCATTAATTTCCAATTTGCAAAATCTCCGGACTGTCAGAGTCAGTTGCACGGTCAAAAAAATTCACGCGTTTATCGATCGGTGGAGATCGGTCTGGCACATCGAAGCAGAGAGCACACACGGTACGGCGTGTACGGTAAGACGCGTCTACGAATGTGTAACGAGCTCGAGAACCCGGCGGGTGCCCCTATATTTGATTTGAAATCACTTCGCGCTCATCCGACCGACATAATCCCGGACCATGTGGACCGTCGTTGCTCTATAATTCCGCTATTTCCACGGACGTTGCATCAACATACTACGTATGTACTACGTACATACATGGGTCCGACTGATGGGAACGTAGAATCGCTCTGACAATACGTACGTACGTACGTACGTACGATCCTATCGATCGGCGGATCGTCGATCGATGACGCTCGGGCCCGCGTGTCATGGGATTTGGCAAGCGCCACAGCCGTTTGCCTTTCGCGTTCCACCGTGTTTCAGCTTTTTCTCTCTCAGCGCGGATCGCCTGCCGATTTTCCCTCGTCTGGCCGATTCAACGCGCGATTCCGTCATCGATCCGATTGCGACCTCCGGTATCGCCTTGCCGGATTTTATCCACCATCTCTCGATTCGAGCGGCTCGTTTTACCGTGAAAATCACGTGTTCCTCGCGTGTCAAGGGATCGTCTACGGTGTACGTGAAGGAAACGTCGAACGGGTTACGTCAAACCCCCAAGAATACAAAGTTCAACCGATATTCAACCCAATGATTGACGCTTGTATCTCTTCTATTTCCTTTTTTCTTTCTTTCACCCTATTCTTTTATCCCTATTTTCCGGCTAAAATATCTTTCAAACAGCCGAAAGTGAAATTCGCCGGTTCCACCGAGTTTTAACTTTCGATCGTTTGATTTTTGAAATGTGTTTGACTTTTGTGCATTTTTGAGAAATCTCAGCAACGTTTGCATAATATTCGAAATTACACGAAACGTGGAAAACGCGTCGTCTGTCACGACTCGGTAAGATAAAATAATTTTCCACTTCCGCTCGACAATAATGTTAACAGAGTGAGAAATCTGCGTGTAAACTGACAATCGTCCAATGCGATCGCCGACAGACTTACTCGAGTCACGGTTGTTTGTCGTCTTTCGAGATTGCGGGAATTTTCTTTCGTAATTAAATTCGTTTCGTTCTCATTCACCGGGACTAATTAAAACAGCCCCATTCACCGGGTAACATTTAACGTGTTCCTCCCTGTAATCTATCGCTCTTATCTCGCGCGGTTTACCTCGAGGAGAGCTCTCCGGGCAATTAGCAGAATAATTGCAATAAATATTCAACCGCGTTCCTCTCCGTCGAGAGAGGTATTAATCGTGAAGTATAGAAAAAGAAGAAAAGAAAGAGAGAGAAAAGAGGGGGGTCACGGTGTATCCACTTTGGCGTACTCGAGGCTGTATTATCGCGATTCGTGGCGCTTCGTTTACGAGCGATCGATTTTTTCCATCGTTGGTCTCTCGCGATTTTCGAGGGAAATCTGATACCGATATTCGAGGGTTCGCGGCGCCGATGAATGTTAATAAGGCTGGCGGTGTTCCTCTCGCGAAAGCGATCCCTCGTGGCGACGCATCGTCGCCGAGTGAATGCACCGTTCCACGGTGAAACGCACACTCTTTGTAGTTTCGAGTGGCGTGTGCACCGCGAAATGCATTCCGCTCGCAGCGACCGGGTCGTTTGTTCCGAATTGCAGAGATTTCTATTTACAACGGCGCGATTGACAGTAGCTATCGATTGATCCAGGCATTGATCTCTTCCATTTCTTTCTTCTTTTTTTTTTTTTTTTTTTTTTTTTTTTTTTTTTTTTTATTCTCGCTCGTTCGCCGAGCCACCGTTCGAAAAGTGAAACATTTTCGACCCGCGAGGCAAAAGTCTGGCCACTTCCTTTATCCTCAAATTGCCAGACAAAGTATCGTTAATTCTGTTTTCGGTTCACTCGACTGTTTTCTACCGTCGCTGTTGGTTCGTTTCATCGGGTCAAGTTAGGGATTTTTCTCTCTTTGTAACTCGAACGATCCTCTCCGAGTTTTGTGAATTTCTTTTCTTTTTTTTTTTTTTAATTTCACTCGGTCGAGTACGCATCTATTACTTTTTGAACGAGCGACGAAAGACGAGGCGAAAAATTTTCGACGGAGGGTTTCGCATAGTTTCAGACGCGTGATCTGATTCTGCTTAATCTTCTCTGTGAATTTTTCCAACGATCCTAACACGTAGAGAGTAACTGGAACGAACGACGAAAGAACAATTCGTTTGTGAGAGGAAGGACAAATTTTTTCGACACCAGAGACATTCGTAATTTTCCTCGGAAGATTTACAAAGACTTGACTGTACTAAAATCGTGTTTTCTATAGCTCGTACTATTCATACATCGATTCCGGCGATGTTAATGATCGCTCAAACAGTTTGCATCTCTTTTTAAAAATCTTCAATACCGCACGCAAGGTCAGTTACTTTCTCCCAAGGTGTTACAAACATTCGAAGGAAAAATCCGTCGCGGGAATCTAATTAGCGCGGAATCCATTAACGTTTCGAGGAGCGCAACGCCCAGTACCATCCTTCAGTGTCATCGTTATCAACATAGTTATCGTGCCATTATCATAGCCGAGTAATAGCCGTGTGCGGTCGCGAATCAGAAACCGCATTCACGTATTATTATACGCGTGCATAGCAGCGTGAATCATCGCTGCTCTGGCTGCGTCTGCTGCGTCTGACCAGGCATCCGTCTATTCCACTGTCTGCGATTCGTCTCGCGGCGCTCGGATCGCGCCGGCGATATTTCTATCTCGGGGATACGCGCGAGCGATCGCCGATTTAAAATTCTAATGCCCAGCAACTTTGTTCGTTCTTCGGTGCAGGGGTACGCAGCAGCGAGCGGGAAATAGGTTAGCTCGTTCCTGGCAGAGCTGCGCGCCTCTTGTTTCCATCTCTTATTTCATTTTCTGTCCTTTGTCCTTCCTTTGCCTCTCGCCTTCTCTCTCTCTCTCTCTCTCTCTCTCTCTCTCTGTCTCTCTGTCTCGCTTTTTCTCCGCTTTTCCATTGGCCGGGAAATTTCGACGGGTGAGAGCTGGGAAGGGCCGGAGGCGAGACACTCCTGGTGGAATCGGACCCGAAGTCAAAGGGTTATGCAACGCGACCAGGCTCTCCCTGGCTGGGGAATGTCATGCAAACTCGATTCCGCTCGGTCGAGATCCTTCCTTCGGCAGCTCGGCTCGCTGTTTCGCGCTTTGTCTTCGCGTTTTCCTTCTCGCCACTCTGTGAGAATTCTTTTCCCTCGAGTGGCTACGGGCCACTACACCGCGCCGAATTCTTCTGCGGCCAATGACGGCCCGCGAGATAAACCGGCTCTCGACCGCACCTATCCCGCGAGAGTGGAATCCACCGGCAGGAGACCCAGATATGATATCGCAGAGACATTTCGAATTTACCTGTCTTGCTATCTTTTTCTCCCTTTCTCTCTTTCTCTCTCTCTCTCTGCCGATGAACGTCGCGTTTCAATTCTTCTTGCCTCCTGGATTTCGTTTCGGGAATGCTAATTTATTAAAGAAAAATTTGTTCCGCTCCTTTCTATGGTTTTTCAACGAACGGAGATGAGACACAACTCTGTTTCCGAGTTCAGAGTTCGACGTATTTAAAATTTCGCGCTCCGACTGGTTCCAGATGGTTCTTCCGTCGCGTCTGCGAATTAATACAGACGGTGATTATTATTCGACGAATGTTTGCGGGAAAAATTCGAGGGAAGATGGTCCAAAAATTAGCAGGTTTCGGTACCACGATGATCATCGAACCGTGCGGCGGTTTAGAAAAGCTGGAAACACGAGACAAAAGCTCAAGGATACGAGGAATTTGCTGAAAAGCGTAGCCGAGCTTCTCCTCGCTGATTTCAAATATTTCGTCCCTGTTACCAGCATGAAGCAAAACCGCCTGTTTCTCTCTCTCTCTCTCTGTCTGTCACTCTCCCTACTTTCTCCGTTAATTTTTACCCGCGAGCATCATCGAAGGGGGGGGGGGGCGAATTTTCGTGGATGAAAATGGCAGTGAGGCTTAAGCCTCTCTGAAAACGCGAAATATCACCGGCGACCATCGAGCACAAAAGGGATCGAGAAACTCGACGGAAGAGAGAGAGAGAGAGAGAGAGAGAAACGAAAAAAGAAGAAGAAAAAAGGGAAACAACGATCCCGACGTATAACCTTGCCGCGACCCACATTTCAAATCGACTAAATAAAATGGGTCGTTCTGTATGCAACGCGACGATCCGGAAATCCTTTCTCTTTCCCGCGCTGATCCTCGCATCGTGGCAGCCGAGCTTCGAATCTACAGGCTCCCCCTTTCCCCGACTTGCACGTCAATCTCTGCCTCGCCGCATACTTGCGTATCACCGACGAGAGGTTCTCCGTGTCTCGATACGATTTCCAAGCAGCAGCAGCAGCAGCAGTAGCACCATGATTTCGCCCACGTGCGACCTGCTGCACCTGCCATCCAAACTATCCCCTTCTTTTCTTGCCACTTGAGTCGATCTCTTTGGTAAAACTCCGGACCCAAGATAACCTAGATTCGGTTGATTCGAAGCTCGAAATGAACGCCACGTTTTGCAAGTAGAGTACGAGGAATTCGAAAGATTCTTTTTTTTTCTTTTCATGAAATTTGTTTATATCTTGGCTTTTTTTCTACTGGTTGTAATGGCCGAGAACGAGTGGATTCGCTGTTTGTTCGATCGATCATTTAACGTGATGGATCGCGGTACCTAGCGGTTGGAATACTTAGAGCTCGAGTAAATCGAATTTCGCATGTCGCGAAAGGTACCTCTTGCATCTCGTTACCATTGCTTACCGTGTAAATTGAACTTTTCCTCGTTCCCCTTGCCGTGTGTAATTTACCCGCGGTTCTTGTTTATGGAAGAAATATGGGGAGCGTCGGGCAAAATTCTGCATCTAATGTCTTTGTGAATTTTTTATTTGTAAGAAGAACTGTGTCATTTAAATAGTATTTAATTGGACGCCCTCTACGAAGAATTAGATATTTGAATATTCGTAAACAAACAACCAGGGAATCTATCGGTTCTTCAATTTCTCACGTTCCTCTTAATCCCTTTTAATTTCTAATATACAAATTGTATTGTTACGGATTTCAGTGGTTCACACCGTCGTTGCAACGTGCATGAGAATCACTTCCATTATTATTTCTTCCCGACTGACTTTGCCTTGACAACTTTTGTCCGTAATTGTCAAACGACTGAGACTCTTCTTCTCTTTTTCAAATTCGTTACAGAATCTCGAATATTCGAGCATCGATCCCTGCCGCGCGCGATTTTGACGCGGAGGAAATTTCGATTCGAGGGAAAGGGTAAAGAAGAAAAATACCGGGCAACATAAATCGTTGCGAGGGATCGGGAAATGTTTATGATCGATTCTAGGTCGTGGCGAACGTGGGAGAAGCTTGAACGCTCGTGATTTACTGGCGGTTTCTGTTGAGGTAGAAAGAGAGAAAGAGAGAGAGAGAGAGACTTTACATCACCGAAACGCGGAAGCGATTCGTCATCGATCTGTTTACTCGATCCACTGGCAATGCCCATTGACTCCACCAGGATTCTCAACTAATTCCACTTGTTTCTGTTTCCTGTCTCGCCACTGTGAGCCTCCGTCTCCCACGCACACACCGCCCCCACACCGTTTCTTCGCGGCTACGGTGGAGAAACTCTAACAACTTGGCTGATGCGAGTTCTCCGTGCCAAATTGCCACGATTCCGAAGTGAACGTTGACGCGGTAGTCTAAACGGGTTCGCGGCCGAAACGGGTGAAATTTCTTTGAAACGAGTTTCCATCGTGGCTGCATACTGATTAACCCGTTGCACACAGATCGCGGTAGAGAGATATTTCGCGGTTCTTATTAAACACACATCTTCTAACTTCTTTTTTAATATAATCTTCGGCACAAATATTTTTTCGTTCAAGCGGCCCGCGTATAATAGACCGAAGACACGTATTACAGATGCAGACACGTATAATAGAAATACATGGGTGGCCGTGCATTGAAAATTACGAGGAATTGTAATCTGTACTATCGTTTTCAGCACCGGAGATCGCGTTCGCACGCAGAAAATTACGAAGGGCGGGAAAATTACGAGGACAATCTCGCCGACAGGGGGTTTATTAATAAATGCTGTTTACCAGTGTGCTGTGTCGACGCAATGTCGACGGTGACGAGATGTCGTCTGGATCGGGATTTAACCGATGGACGGAATTTTTATTAGCTCTCTCTCGCTCTCTCTCTCTCTCTCTCTCTCTCTTTCTCTCTGTAGAACGTGCTCGCAACTTCCAATAAAACACTCATTTCCGTGTTCGATTGCATACAACGATCGGATCGATTCGAGTCCGTGGAACACTGACGCGAAATCAATTATCGTTGATCAGAATCGATCGACTTTTGGCCAGCGGGAGGCTTTAATTAAATACAAGCAACGGCTACGAACATGCAACCGTGAAAAAGAGAAGGAGAACGAAAAGGAAAGAGAGAGAGAGAGAGAGAGAGAGAAGAGTGAATAAAGACACGAAATAAGTGTGATTCGATGTTCGTCGTCGCCGATCATCGAGTCCGCTGAATTTTCCCCGTGGAACTTAAACGTTGGAAGCCACGCCTCGAAAAGGTCAAAGGTTAAAGATAAAAGGGCCACAGAGGGAGAGTGCATTTGTCGAGATGAATCGAAAGGGGGCAGGAGGGTGGGTGGGTGGTTGGGGAAGGAGGGGGCAGCGACTCAGCTCGCGAACAGGAATTTAATCAGCGGTGAAAATTACGCGTGGACGATAAAAGTCGGAGCATGCGCCGACCTCCACGTCTCCTTTCATCGATATTAATTTATTTCATTCCTCTCTCGCGCTGCTAGAAAGAACATCGATTATTTTACGTTGATTCGAAGCCCCGATTACGTTTCTTTCTTCTTCGGTAACCGATATTTTCAGAGACGTGGTGGCTAGTTGGAAAGTTTAATTGATTGGTTTGTTTATTTCATTTCACCTATGTTATTATTATTGTATATTATATTTACTTATTTCATTTTGTCATTAAGATCGAAACGACATTTTATTATCAATTGATTCATGAGATGTACTTTTAATGCAGTGTATTTTTACCGATATGATAAAAAATAAAATTATTGGCATTATCGAACGAGAAAAAAAGCAGAGTGCTGAGACATTGAAATAAGCTAACAATTCTTATCTCGATATACGTCAAAATTTAGTACCAGAAGAATGATCATTCTCTCAGAAAATTCTGTCAGTCGAATATATTTGCCCTCTAATTAACTAATCAGTTATGGGGAAATTCCACTGCAACGTAAAGTTTGAAAAATAGCCACAGTCCGGTGCTTAAATATCGGTCGCAAGTTTCACCTCGAAGCTTTGTGAATCCCGGACTCGTTCGACTTCGGCTAATAATAGGAAATTACAAATAAATACGATTCGTTTCGAATTTACTCGGCCAAAGAAAGATTAATTCCGTTCCGCCGAGAACGCGTTCACAGTTGAATGACTCTTTATCACGGCTATTTTATATTAAACCTCCTTTCACCCTCGTCCCGCCCCCCCCCCCCAATCACCACGGCGAAAGAAAAGTCTCTCTATCTATTATTTCCACCCCCCAAAAACAAATAACTGCTTGGCAGACTTGTCTCTCCTCCCTCCCCGCTTGCGATTCAATTTCCAGCTTAGGTCTTCATTTATCCTTTCGCTGTCACATCCACCGTCGATTCGCCCCTTTCCAATATTTGCTTTCTTCTATACGTAATTTCCAGCTGGATTCTGCTTATACTCCGCCGGAATATGCCGATATATATATATATACCGCGGGAGTCGATATTCGATTCATCGGGGACAAGGATATTTGAAGAATGAAATAAATTACATTTTCCAATTTTTTTTTTTTCTCTCTTACGAGAGATCCTAGTTTTGTCACCGTGCGCCTTTACTGGACCTGTTTCATCCGAATAGGTTCCCTATAATTCGGCACTCTTTGTTTACATTCGCATTGTTGCAACATCAGTGTGAACAGAGAATCCAGAAGCAAATTTGTCACGTGTAGCTGACGGTCTCGAGACCGGTTCTCATGTAAATTCAGCCCCGGATTATTCTTCTATTGGAATTACACTCTCGCCGTGGAAATATTTGAAAGATCATTCGCGTCACTTGCTTCTCTCACGGTGCTCCGTGCCTGGACAGAAATGCTCGTTCAACTGCTCTATATCGAAAGTTTTCGCTCCCACTTTCTGTGTGTGTGTGTAACAAGGCAATTTGTTCGAAAAAGGGGAAGTGTCTGTAAAAGGATTTCAGCAAAATTTCACAGATATCGCGTTATCCGACTTGGCAAACGTCGCATTAACAAATAAAGCCGAGCGGCGCACAATGGACGGTTCAAAGGTGGACGTTCGAAGACTTTCCGAGAAACCTGGTTAATTGGCCGCAATTAGCGCGCTTAAACGAGACACGCTTTCAGTTCTCGTCGTCCTCGAGTTGAAGCTACCGCCCGCGCGCGAGACTCGCCGGACGTTCGACAAAAACACGGATCTGAACGTCAAAGAGCATGGTGGCTCGGGGGTTGAACGAAGAAATCTGCCAGAGGGAGGAGGATGCCGCGAGGATGGAGCAGGAGGAGGAGGACGGAATCGGAAAGTGGGATAATTCGAATAAAAAAGGACAGCCTCGAGAGCGCGAGAACGGCGCGAGAAGGAGAAGACGAGGAGAAGGAAGAAGGTGGAAGAAGAAGAAGAAGAAGAAGAAGAAGAAGAAGGAGAAGGAGAAGAAGATGGAGCAAGTGAATGTAATTGGCTTGAGCCAGCCAGCTATCTTGCTAGTCAAGCAGTTTCTCAGCTCGGTCGCTATCAGCGCGAATATAAATTCAACTCCTTTTATTTTACCGCCCATCTCGTTCTACCTCACCCCTTACGCCAGACACTTTTCCACTCCTCTTCTTATTCTTCTTCTCCGCCCTTTCATCGTGCCCTCCTCGCCGCGCTGCCAGGATTAACGGCGTTAATTTGTTTTAAGTACACTCGGCGAAAGTTTCGACTGCCTGGGCTCAAGTATCGATGGCTACCGCCAGGTAGCTATCGATACTTGCAACAGTGTGTGCAGGTTAGTGGTAGCAGCGGTGGAAATAGGGAAAAGGTGAAAAGGGGTGCGGCCCCGGCGTTTTATTTCTCAAACGACTCGCCGCGCTCCGCCGTTTCGAGAATTAGCGAGCGTTCGAGTACTTTGCCGGGCGCGTTAATGGTTTCGTTTTCGTTTTATTTCGGTTACCGCAGGTGGCCTTCCCTCTTTAATATGTTAATCGGTATGCAAATCACCGTTTTCGTCTACGATGTGGCTATTGACTGGCGCCGTCGTTCGATACTCTGGTAAACGGCTGCGATTCACTGTTACTGGCTGTTCGGCTTTTTTTCGTCGCTTTGCCTTGAGAAATAGCATCGTGGTTCTTGAACGTTTCGAAGCGATCGCTTAACGGATGAGCACGGATGGGATGGAAAGTATGGCGCTTTAATTCGGCAAAAGTAACGCGAGTATCTCTTTCATTCGTTCATTAGGTATTCGAGGAAGATTCACATTGGCGACTGATCAGATAGAGGGAATATTTACACACTTTAGTCACCATCAGTTGAGATCGTCGTAAATTTTCTGGACAACAGAAATGTCGGATTTTGGCGAGTTTGCTCGTCTGATCAACAACGTACCATTTCCACTCGATACCAGCGACGGTTCACACCTCAGCCAGCTATATTTCGAAATAGTTGGAAAACGTTGGTGTACAACCGAGATCGGGTGTCTGATCAATGACGCTCCAGTTCTACTTCTGAAATCAAATATCCATCGCTACGCAGACACTCGTGTGTCCAAAAATAGGCATGTCGTAAATTTCCATCGAACGTGGAACGTCGTTCTCGATGTTATTACGAAGTTATCAACAGGCGGAAATCTCGGCGAGCATCGATCTCGTTACAATTATCCACACGAGTGCGAATTTAATTGGAAGTTTCTCGACCTATTTTCCAACGGGCGTTAACTACGTTTGCTTCCTTCTTCCTCCTTCTTTCCACATTCCACTCCCTCTTTCCTTCTCGCAGAAAAAAATCGAAGGAACGAACTCCTTCGTGGAAGATTATCCACTCTGCAATTACAAGGGAGCGTATGCAATGACGTGTTGAGTCTTAACGAAGGTGACGTCAATGCGCTGTAATCGTTCACGCCAATATCTCGCGGTGGAAAAGTTTTGTGCTTGCGTCGTCGTCGTCGTCGTCGTAACCGCGTACCCTACTTCCCCCCTTCCCCTTGAGATCCGATAAGAGTCGTATTGAGAAGAAGCTGCGATTAATTGTGCCCCCGATTAAAAGCTGCTCGATATCCAGCTCGCTGATAGACGTGTTTGTCGCACTTGCGTGGAATTTAACCCGGTTGGGAATTTCGCAGCAAACGAGCCCCGTCTGGCATTGTACCGGAGGAAATTACGATCGTGTCGATCTCCGAGCGTTCGAGAAACACGTTTCATTATTCGATCTAGCTGGAAATTCCGTTTTCAGCGACGCTCAAGTTGAAACTTTTACGCCTAGTCAGCGGAATATCGAAGCGGGCGGGGAACGAAATTCTTGAATTTCGCTCGTTGGAAATTCATTAAACAACGCGGTGCGTCTGTGATCTATCGTCTAAATTTAATTTGTCAGGCCGGAACGGCTTCTTTTAACAGGCGGCGGGATGTTTCTTTGATTAAAAACACGTATAATTGTACAAGTCGTGAAGACAGTCGGGCGGGCCGTTTCCCTACCTCGCCTCTAATATTTTACTCATTTTACTCGGGGAAATCTTGCGAGCGGTGCCGCGTGCTGCAGTAATTATTCATAGCAATTACGCTGTTTTCCGACTTGCACAAAGGCGACACCTTTTTACCCGCGATACCCGGGATATTGTTAAAAATAATGTCGCCGCGTTTAACCTAACATCGTCGTGGAATAATCCCCGTCGTTTCTGACGTTATTTTCTGTTCACGGTAAATTTACTACCGACGATCTATAGAGATTGCAAAAGTACACCGTTTCTGGGGAACGGGGGATTGTCTCTACGGTATAATAATATAATTTAACGAATTAAACTATATAGTACTGTACAGTTTAAGCTCCCTTTTGTCAGCCACGTTGTTTCCACAGGTTCCCTTTCTTTCAACGGATATTATAAAACAATCTATTAAATTTTATATAATTTTATAATTGTAACGTAATTACATAATAGATTGTTTGAATTAACGTTCACATTATACACTCGCGTATATCTCTGAACTGAGTCGCAAAGAAAACGACAGACAAACGACGGAACGTCGCTCCTCGCAAGAAAAAGATCGCACTTCAAATAAAATGAGATTTCAGTCGCAAGAAAACCAACGTCGAAATTACGACGAGAGAATTAAAGACAAAACACACTCGCGCAGCCAGACAAGAAACGTCTAATTAACGTTGAATTACAAACTTTCAACGCGTCTCACACGTTTCTTTCCCTGGTTTCGGCTTTAACAGCGCGCCGGATTCTCGCCCATTTCCTCACATATTCTCGGCGAACGTATCGCGAGCCAGTGTTCGTTACTTCGTGAGGCTCCGCCTCATTTTATTTACAGTCGATCGAATTCACGCGAAAAGTCGCGCGTTCGAACCAGCGAAATTGCGATCGAAGATCGAGGGGCTCGTCGAAGTCGCTCGTTAGCCAGGGTAGGAAAGTCGTTTCGAAGGGATATCCGCGTCGCTTACTGGCGAATGGGGGGAGTGGGGCACCAAATGGAGGTAGTTCCGGATCCCCTGAAGTTTTATTCCGCTGGTCTTTGGGACGATTTAACGCCTGTAAATTTGGAAGGTAGGTGGGAGGGTTGGGCGACCGTAGTTCTTGGCGATATTGGCCTTGGCGCGAGAAAAAGAGAGGAGGAGAGACGCGAAATATCGCGAGGGCACGGTGGTTAGAGGTGAGAAACGGTGAAATTGTTCGATATTCGAAGGACGTCGTAGAACGGCACGCGCGACGACCATATCGGACTAGTCGCGAGGAGTTCGGGATTATTGCCTCGATCGTGAGAAATAGACCCTCTCTTCTCGGTGGAGAAAGTTTACCGAGGGATGCCTCTGCACCCTTTTAATTTCTGCCTCGTCGTTTATATCATCGCGCACTTTGCTCTGAGATTCCCTCAGGTAGCGGTGACTCAGTCGCGAGCCATTGTCTCTGGAGATTTCTTTCTCTCTTCTGAAATTTCCGAAGTTTCTCCCTCCTGTTTCTTTTATACAACACATTTGATTTCCGATCGTATTCATATTGTCTCGTGAACGGTATCGCCCATAGAGACAAGTGAATTTGTAAAAATTTTCGAGAGGGAAATGTATCTTTATTCGCTGCTGCGTAACGAACGACAGATCTTACAAGCAGAAGTTTCACAAAATTAGAACAGTTTGAGTGTTAGACGATCCTCCAATTTTGAACGCTAGTGTGTCTAAATTTTCAAATATTCGATTTATAGCGGCCTATAGTCCCTCGAGCACAAGTTTCGAACACCGACTCGCAAGTGGCTGTGCGCCTAGCGTCGAAGTCTAGCGATCATCTATGTTAAGCAAACAGAGTGTGGAACATGGGTGACCGTCCAGCCTAGCGAATAGTTATAACAACAAGCGTCTGGGGGGTTCGCTGCCACCCGCTCCACTGATGAGTCTAGACAGCGACTCAGACGAAACGCACAACCTTTCCTCACCTTACCCAAATCTATTCTTCCTACAATCCACTCTTCCTTCATCCTTACACCATGAACACCCACCTTCGCCCTTCAGATTTAATTCAATTCCACTAGGAACAGTATAAAATGCAAAGTAATGTTAAATTCAAGCAATCTACTAAAAATTAGTGCAACAACCCCGGGAATATTACGTACAGATTCTTCGTTGCACAAAGTACAATTTCATTCATCCAACTTCAATACAGAGCGAAGACGAATTTTCAGTAGAGCGGTAAATGTTTCTCGAACGAGTTGCGATTCCCAGCGCTGCGAAACTCCATTCGGGGAATCCGAGGAACCTCGGTGATCGTTGCATTCCGCGATCTCCGTTTTCACCCGAAAGAGATTCACCCTTGCCTGTTAATCGTCCGCGAATCTTTCCCTGCCGCCACTCCGCCTAATTAGATCGTTAATCACCGTGTCATACACTTCCGTGTGGCACTACGGGGCGAGATTCAACGCCACACGACAATGTAATAAACGACCAATCTATCCACGTTGAGGCGACACACACAGAGATCGGCTGGCACGTTACATGGTATCGCGAAGGGGGTTGCAAGCGTATAAAAACGTTTCGCCGCCGTACAGCCGTTCGGTCGTTCCGCCTTTCATGACTATCTGATGTACATTGCCAACGTGATAGATGTTTATGCTTCGCGCGACACTCCATTTGCCCTTATTTCCCGGACGTAGACCGCGAGTACCGTGCCTCCGTCTCCCCTCGTGTTTACTCCCGCTGTCGCGCGGTTATGTACCGTTGAATAGTAGCGTTCTTTCTTTATATTTTCAAAGACCAGCGGCGACGTCTCGCGCTGGGAAAACGCGCTGGAAACCTGGAGAGAAAATCGGTTGCTCTTTCTCTCTTCGCGCTGCGCGTTTTTTTTTTTTTTCGCGTCCACGACACACGTGTATAGTTACAAAGGCAGCCGCGTGCGAGCGAGCAATCGTCGTTCAGGGTGACTTTCTTCTTTTCGGTACTTCATTCCTTAGCTACTATACGCTCTCCTAGTTGGCACCTATACGCTCTCAACTTACTTTTGTCCGCTGGAACGAAAGTCTCCTCTGCGCCCGGCAAATGTTATCGACGATAATTGCAACAAACGTATTGAATCAGACGCAAGTGAATTCAACAATTCTTTCGTTCATCGTGTGCTGTTTAAACGTGATTGTTTTACAGTGATTTCATTTAATTAAAATGTATAGCTGTAGTAATAAATTAATGACAAAAAGACACAAGTACGTGTCGAAAAACGCAACGGAAGAAGGAAGACACGTTACAAATATAAAAATTGTAAGATTATGTTTCGAATTGTACCGTGTCTTACTGGATTATTAAATTGATTACGAAATAGAGCTTAAAGTTACTGTTACAAATTTTTAGTATGTGCACCAACAATTCGAAACGAATAGTGCAATTCAGTGTTTCGATTATTCGAATATATTTTAATAAACGTACGCTGACGAAAAATTTCGCCGTTCGCGTGTAGGTCGCGATTCAAAGCCTGTCACAGCCAAAAGACTCGTTCCTTCGCCTCTTTCTCCGTCTTGGATTCATTCTGCATCAAGTTTTAGTCTCAAAGACATCGTGTATTTATTCAGACTTAATTTTCGTCAACGTGCGGTCGATTTATCCCGACGTGAAAGCGCCAAGACCCGCAAAATTGATCGTTGAACGCGTTCCCGTCGTCGCTCTATTATGTTACCTGTCGGCGTAACGGCGTTGTAACTCGGTGTAATGTACTTTCCAAGCTGCTATTTCGAAAGAGCTTGTTCCGTAATTTGTTTACGCGCCGCCTTTTGTCCGCGCGTAAATGCCCGCGCCGCTCGAAAATATCGCTGAACGACGATGACGAAATTGCAGAATCCTCTCGCGCGTCGAGCGACAACGAAACGACAAATAAAAGTATAAATAGCGAATTCTCCTTTTTTCGTCCCTGGCTCGCGAAATTACTTCCTTCGGATCGACAAGTTGAATTTAAAAGTATCGTTTCAATTTCAATTTCAATTCAATGTTAATTTGTACGAAAGTTTTAATTAAAGGGCAGACGTTTGTTTCATTTCTTTCTTGATCTTTCGCGCGAGGTTTACCGGTAATTGAAATGAAACGGAAAATTTTGTAGTTCGTTGTATTCGCTCGGTAATGTAAGCGCTGTAATTTTGACGAGGTTCGATTGTCTGACCAGCGACGTGCTATTTCTACTCAAGTACAGGCACCGGTATTCCGATATAAACTTGTAACCTCTTAGCGTGCTGTTGTCAGTTGTCTGATTAGTGACGTACCAATTCTACTTGACGCGAGCATTTAATATTCCGAATATGACCCACTTGTATTACGAAATATAATAGGTCCAGTTTTAAACAAAACTGTAGTAACAGAGAGATTAACGTATTATACGAACGATAATTCGGATTTTCCTCTACATTTCTTTAATTACATTTCTTTATTGCTACGCGCATTAATCAAATAACGTTGGGATATAGTGAATCCAAGCGGTAAAAAAAAAAAACTCGTGAAAATGGTAGTTTGATCGCTCGACTACATGGAGATTCGTGTGCTCGGTAACAGCGCAGATTTTTGCGGCGACATTCGGCAAACATTTCGGTATACTCTTTAACGAAACACGAGGAATAATATATCTCCTGCTGGCGGAACGCGAAACGCGCCGCTGAAAATTACGTCTGTATGTAAATTTTAAGCTTCAAACTATAGCCGGCTGTATTTGCATAGCGTCGTAAATCTACTCTTCGAACGGCGACCGACTGGTTCCGCTCGAAATTTTCGTTAAGTTTTAACGCGGAACGGCCCCCCCCCCCAGCGCCGGTCATTCTTTTGTCCGAATAAAAAGATCAACGAATATCAATGAATATTATTTAGATTTCGTTCGTCGACCGTATAGCGCATACGTGCCGCCGTAAATCCACCGGGGAAACAGGGAAAAAATATAACAAGCCGCTGGTTCTACCGCCTCTCGTGAAACGCATCAAATCGATTTCCACGGGCGCGATTGAATTAAATTGAACCGGTGAGTCCTGAAGTACACAAGGCAAATATTCGATATTTTCGTAAGGTTCAGAAACTGAAATTCAAAGTGAAGTTTCGCATTTTGTTTGGAAGCGTGAAAACTGTGATCTTATAGTAGAATATTCATTAATAATGAATAGATAATAGTAGATAGTACAACTCTTTACTCTGGATGCTGCAGTTAACTAGGGAAATAACTTCGTCGTTGTTTCGCGACGTTTTTAACGTGGAAAAAAGAAATTGAAACCTAAAGTTACGTTGTTCGTAAAAATTTCAGAAAAGAAGATGGCAATTTTTTATCTGGTAATTGTTTGCCAAAAACGCTCGTGTGTTCCACGTACTTTTTGAAGGAAACGAACTTCTCTCTTTGAGAGAAACGATCCCCTCCGTTTAGTGATATTTCGGCGTGGACGCGGCATTTACAAGCGCGCGACGTTTCGTAGACGAGCCATTGCGAAATAAATGAGTTGACATTACTAGATGAGCACGGGGTGTTGCACGATAACGCGGTATCTCGAGCGTTGCCGGCCGCGTGGATAACATTTTGGACAAGCGCAAGATTAACGTAGACGCGAAACGGCGCTGGGATATCACGCGATAAGCTCTTTTCCAATTTATTCCTCGTTCGAATGCGAAGCCAAAGACTAATGTCGATGCTGGCGTTAATCCAAATCGAACGTAGTTCGACCCAGTGTCGGCCCCTATTATGTAGACGACCCACTCCGCGGAAGTTTACCTCGTTCCGACCTGACAAAGATGCTCGCCGCGCCGTGATGGAAAAATATTCTGACACCGTGTCAGATTCCCCTTTTGATTTTCGTTTTTCGTCCGCGTTGCTGCGCGTCACGCCGGCGAAAACGTGTTTTTCCTTCGCGAGAGAAAGTGGAACTCAAGTTGGATCTCAGTGAACGAGTCACTGATCCCTTCTGAAAACGAGTACGAGCGAATACGTCTCTGCAAACTTTAATTACAATTGCTCGAGAATTTATAAGGGACGAACGTTTGGAAATACTAATGTTTGCTACAACCATTGCAGTTGTCATCAATTAAAATTTTTGAATAAAAGTGAAAGTTTCTTTATGCATCACTCGCAATTTATTCCGATGGTTTCCGAGCTTCTTGTTCGAAGAGTTTTGCTGGTTTTGACGGAAACTAATCCGCGAGACTCCGTTTTCGCAATTCTCCGTCGCTCTACGAGCAGAATCCATTTAAATCATTTTGAAGGAAGTGAAAAAGGTCCCGCCGAGACAGACGGGCAGACGGATGCTAGAAAAATCCCCCAAGCGTCTGATGCGCATCGTTTTTGTCTGACAAGTTCTGATATCCAAACGTCCACGATACAAGGGGTTTTCTCGTGCGAACGAATAATTCACTTAACCGATAATTCACTTCAAAAGAATAACCAATCCATTCCTTATGGCTAATTAAGAATCTATCGGATTTAATCGAGAGAGAACCTTATTGTTCGATTATACAGATATCCCTCCGAACAAATGTTTAATCTCGTTGGATTTATTCTGTCGATATTAACCGATTCGGTCTCGAATATTTTCGGAAAAATAACAAATTCATAACTAAAAATAATCAATTACTTTTTTCTCTCTTTCTTATTGGAAGTTTGCGCGAGCAGCAAAGAAAAATCGCGGAAAGAAAATATGGCGAATACGATGGTCGAATTGTACGCATCACGGGGCACGGGGCCGTAATCGCAAATGGGTTTAATGGCTTTAGCGTTTGCCCCGCGTGTGATCGTGGTTTGTTCGTAACAGAACAATCTGAAAACAATTTGCGAGACACGTATGTACATCGTCGAAAGCTATTTACTACATATGAATGCGGTAATGGGCGAGGATGCGCGGACGAATCTCCGAGCAACGCCGGTTACGAGGCGTTGTTCCCTACGACTATCCACGAAGTCGATATTAATTATTCCGGCGTGGCCGAGCAATTTATAGGAGTTATTATTGTTTACCGCCACTTCAGACGGCCTTGGTGCGGCGGCCGGAGCCAGGAATTTTCGAGAAATTCCCGTCCGCCCGATCGATTATTATCGCGCGCCGTTATTTCGTTTCATTAACAGTGCCCAAACTGCCACTGCAGGAAATTATCAGCTTTGAATCTCTCTCTCTGTTCTTCTTCCCTGCAAATATGACGAATTAATTGTCGAACGAAAGCATATTTAAAACGCATTATGGCGCATGCACCGGCCAGCCAGAAATATCGATGGATATTTTATGTGTGGTTTTTTTCGTGGTCTTCGTTCCACTGAATTTCTCGCGACGCGCTATTAGTCGTTCGAGGTGTCAAATTTTCCGAAGACCATTTCGTGAAAATTTACAACGTTAGATTTGCGTTTGTAATTTTTAAACGAATTGAAAATATCGATTCGAGCATGGCCAGGAAATTCAACTTCTCTTGAAGTTATAGTAACAAAGACATTTATCATACTTTTATATTATTGCTAGCTATAATTGCGTTGGAACACTTCGTTCAATAGACTTTTCGGACAGTAATAATTCATCAGGGAATCATTGGTTTGCAAGTTTAGCTGGCATATTCATTCGAATCGCGCGTGACGTGAAAATTCACGACGCATTGACGGTGCTCGTACGGTACCATAAGACCGTTTAGATATCGATTACTGGCCCATCCTATAGAGATGAGCGATTTGTATATATAGGGATAATCGATTAGTCTGTTTACTGTGCGTGACCCCCGACTGGATTATGCCTGCAATCGATTAACCGGAGAATCGATCGACCACATTCGGTTAACAGATACTGATACATCCTACTACAATTAACCGCTTAGCGGTGTACTCAAATTACCTAATACTCTTCGACACGTTGTATTGACTTTGAACCGTGGCCAGTGCGGCGTTGCTATAACGATCCGACTTCGGGAACGTTTGTCTGTTGATCGTAAATCTGTTTCTAATCGAAGGTCTTTCAATTCGGATTTCAACCCGATTCCCCCGTTTGCTTCTATCCGTGCTAATTCTCTTCAGTTTCTCCTCTGACGCGTCAAATGTTATCGCTGTCGAATGGCTTGAAGATTTAACTTTACGAGGTTTAACTTAACGTTTAGAAATGCAGCACCGTAAAAACGATTTCAGCGTTTAATTTTTCGACGTTTAAAAAATTCTTGAACTTATTAAACGCGACATCGACAAAGGAATCATTATTTTCTAATCTCATTCTGAATTCTTTGTCACGTTATTAAAAGAACGAGATATGTTTACACTTCTCAAACATTTCAAACTACTGTTGCCTGCCACACCACTGTTGATCTAAATACGGAGAAGAGTCTCACCTCTATCAAGATCAACGACAGCAAACGACGCAGCTCGATAACAAAGAGAAACATTTCCCAAAGGACAATTTAATCTCCACGAAATACCCGAAAAATCAGATCGAATCGACGAACATTCCGGGCAAATGGCACGTAAGAGTTAGGTGGAAGGACAAACGACAAGGGAAAGCTTCTCGTCGCAGCCAGACAACGTGATTCCTGACAAATCAGCCCGTCAATCCGAAGAAAAAGAGGAGAGACGCTCGTCGTCTCGAGGAACAAGCACAAACAGCGTGTTCAAACAACGACAAGCATACGAAGAGTCGTCAGCGTGCATTGACAGTGCATCGAAACAGCCCCATTTTGGCGAGCATCGTGAACAAATCTTGCTGCTTCGAAAGATCTCTCGTTCCTCGGGGCTCACGCGTAAACAACAGTCGTTTCACAGTTGTGTACCTTCAGTAAGCGAGCGACTTCGTCTGAAATTTGTCCGTACGAGACATCATTTTCGAAAGGATTAGGTCTGAGAGTTTGTCAGGTACACTCGAATTTGAATAACTCTAACTGGACAGTAAAAGATTAGTTGATAACTGTCCCATTGGAAATATTTCATTCATTGAATTTGAGGATTATTTTGCGGAAAGTAAGTTGAAATTGTGGAACAATATTTCTTGATTTGGATATTCTCTCTGGATTGAGTCTACGTTTGACTGATTTTCAATTTGAAAGGAAGACTCTGAAAACGGAGAAACTTTATTTTTTATTTATTCCACGATCTCTGCAAAAGTATTTTCCCAAAATTCCAACAGCGTGATGCTAATACTCAGTTTTTATTCATCTTTGTAAAAATATAAATTTACAGAAGTCTACAATGAATTAGAAACACTCGCAATCGGGAAAAGGAAAATCTGGCGAGCGGTGAAGGGAGAATTAAATTATATCTGACCTCGGCTGTCCGCCGAGAGTTTTAAAATCAGGTTTACCCTGTTTTTCCCTGAACGTCGCACTTATGAAACGAAGGTGTTGACGACGACATCGGGAGGGGATCGGGATGGTTGCTTTGTGGCAAAAAGCAGAAAGGAGGGAAAGGAACGAGAACAGACTGGCGGGTCTTTTCTATAGGAGAGAGCACGACGCTAGAGCAGCGTCGCGACGCCACAGGTGGCCGGTTTGAAACGCTTGATTTACGGTCGGCCTCACCTACGAACTTTAAAGTTCAAGCAACGGGTAAACAGGCCCAACGATCCTCCGCCGCCTCTTTTCGAATACCGAGTGCCTCTTCACCTGCCGAAAGCGCTCCAGGAATTTGTCTTCCCTCCTTTTCTTCTACGCACATCTCCTACGAACGTCGTACGATCGACAGGAGAATTCCACGTGAAAAAGTCAGTCGAAAGTGATAATCGTGGGGTGATAATTTTCCACGCAACGCTTTGGTATACGAGGAGATGTTAAAGAAATTTATCAAACATCTCCTAGAAATTTTTCGTCACGTTAAGATTTCATCGAAATCGATCTTTATCCATCATCAATGTATTCTCTGAGTATTTCTCCTCTAGCGCGTAGTTTTAATTTTGATATTTCATCTGTACATTTACCTCGTTGCTCCTGCGAGCTGGATATTACGTGCGTGTCTCATTATTCGACTGCAACTGATAAATTTGGCTCTGAAAATGTATACGAAGGTCGAAGTGAGAGAATGTAGGAGGAAAGAGAAAGTTGAAAGTAGCATAGACCGGCGATTCTGCCGGTTCACCGTGAAAGCGAGACACGGCCACCATGCTTACAACGTTCCTCAAGCTGACACGGTCGGAGCTACTCCTGGGAACGAGCCTGGCCGCCATTAAGGGATTCCAGTGGCGTCCGTCGGTTCGAATGACGACCTCCAGCGATCCAGAAAATAAACCTTCCCGTCTCAACCTTTCCCACACACGGTGTCCCTCGCTGCTGGCCGAGGTTATGAACCCACGGCGACGACTACTCACTTACTGCCAACGACCAGGGAACCGATCGAACTCCCCTTCTTGCGACCCTCGGACCTCGTAAAGGAGTCCAACCGGCTTCCTAGTCTGCCCCCCTTACGTTGCCGTTTGGTTCGCCATCTCGGGGCGATTTCTTCGCCTTCTGAAATCGATCCTCTGACCTTACTTATGGGAATTCCATTCGCCATTCACCTGTGGACATATTTCCTTGGCGAAATGGCGCGCGACGCTTTGATTTCCGATTATATTCCAATCGCTGTTGCCCGAAATTCTAAACGCTCGATCGAACGAAGTTCGTCCGAGTTGGTTCGCGCGTGATCTCGAACGGTCTAATTGGGAAAAATGTCGCGCGAGGTATTTCGTGGCGAACGGGATGGATTTAATAGGGCGGAAAGGGGTGCCTGGCCGGTTCTCGCCGAGGCGTTAAAACAATTAAAGTAATCCCGCGGAAATAATCTTCGCGACAGCGAGACGCCGTGGAGCTGAGGCTTTAAGCCTCGATGCCGATGTATCTCTTTAAGCCCGAGATAAACGGGCGGGAACAGTTCAGAAAGGGAGGCTCGCTGGCTTTTCGTCGTTTATCATCGAGGCATAGCTATTTCGGGAACAATCCGACTCGTTTTAGTGGCTTTCAAAATCAGGGCGCAGCGGGAAAATGGGCCAGAAGGGTGGGGGGAGGGCGATTCGACGACGACGACGAAGAATGCCTGCGGAGGAACCAGCCTGGATCGAGGAGACAAGACAACGAGAGCCTCGAGAAAGAAGAACAAGGGCTCTCTTATCCGTATAAACGTTAAATGATTGCCACCGACCGACGAAAATTGCGAGGAAACAAACCGGCGTGCTAATACGAAACGATAAGTCAACCTTGTCCTCCTTTCCATCCCTCTTTATTGTTTCGCACGAGAGGGGAAACAGTCTTGAGCCTCGTGCATTCATCTTCCGGGTTTCAACGGCTCTCGCGACAGTGCTTCCACCCGACACTGGAAACGCAAATTAATTTAGAAGCTTTATGCTTTCGTTGGCGAGTCTCGTGTTATCCTTTCGCGACTCATTGTACGCTGATAAGACTTTGTTACAGTACGTGTGTGTGTATATATAGAGGATGTCGTTTGCCGATGTAAATTAGTTAACAAGTCTCTCTTTCCTTTCTCTCTTTATTTTCTTCTTCCTTTTTGCTGTTGTAAACTAATCGATAACCCTTTTCGTCGACCACGGACAACGACGTCGACACTAGGTCAGCGAAATGGGGTAGAAAGTCTCACCACCGTAGAGGGAGGCGTAATTAGAAGCTATTTATCGCTGGCCTTGAGGAAAATTTCTCCCACACCCCGTGCAACATCTATCTTACTTTTGTGCTTGCTCCACCTTCGGCCGCCTCTCGTCTCTTCTACCCTTTTCTAGCCAACGAGCGAGCTCTCACGCGAGATTTAGCAGTATTAGCAGTATTAGCAGTATTAGCGTCGAATAGAGGATCGAGGCGTTTAAAGAAAATTGCGAAGATATCGTTGGAACGGACGGTTGCACGGGTTTTCAGCGTATTTATAACCTCTCTCTCGGCCTGCTAATTACTCTCCGGTGAGGAACAGCGAATTTACGACTCTCGATCGTTGATTTTGCAACAAGGTGTCAGATTCTACGTACAAAGTATCGAAAGTTGATCGTACGATGCAAACGGAATCGGGCACAATCAGACGTTACATTCAAGCTCGAGGCGCTCGCAACTGGAGAGCGTCTGAACAACTGTCTGACCATATACGTTCCGATTCTACTTGCGAGTGACGCGCGGCGAGCATCGTATATTATATTTCGACCCACGAAATTAACATTGGAACTGTTAATCCAGTCGAAACTATTAGCATCGAGTTTCTGTGTACTGAAGAATTTAATTTTCAACATTGCCACATTGAACAAATGCGCCTAACGTTCGAAGTTCCAGAACGGCGAATAAAGCGCGCTTCGAATAAATTTAGATGAACGTCTTGCGCCGTGGCCACGGTTGTGTATCCTCTTCTTTTCTTCCGAACCGCTTTCCCACCGGGGCAAGAGGCAGTCTCGTATTATTGGCATAATGAAATTCAGAAAGCAAGTGCATTTTTAGCAGGTAGGTGGGCACAGCGAGCTTATGCCCCGCCGGAAAGATTATGCAAAGTATTAGACTGCCGGTTGAATCTCATTAAGGGCGGACAGATGCGACGGCGGGCCGGGAGAAAGCCCGGGGAGAAGTGTGTTTTCATTTGCCGGCGAATAGGCAGTGTCGAGTAGGTAGTTAAGGGGGCGAGCCTTCAAGGCGACGGCCGACACTAATATAATTGTCCCTTCGATCACGTGATTTCGTGCCGGCTAATGACGTCATTACGTCACGCTAATAGCCTCGCCCTAACAGCCTGTCGAGACCGAAGACTCGAGTTTCGCTGTCTACCGACGCTGTTTTCAGTTGCATTCTCCTCTTCTCTGTCTGTCGTTGTCCGATGCTGCCGCGCGTGATCGACTCGACGCTCGTACATTTGTACACCGACGTGCAAGTCCGTGTTCATAAGTATTGGAACACTTTAGCGACAGCTGAAAAAGAGTTGGAGTATTTAACGAAGTAAATAGTCAACACTTGTTTCACCTCCAGGTTTTCACGCGTTTCGTAGATCGGTAGTTCACGAATCTGGATATATCCGATGCTCGAATTCTCTCAATAGTAAGATTGTTTCGTTTTGTAACAAAGTTCTTTTTTCCAAATATAAATTTCCTACTGATAATCAAAGCTTCGTTCAAATGCTCGACGAAACGAACTGTTATCCATTCTATTACATCCTTGCCTATTTTCTGTTCTACAGAAGTGTATTTGTACGAACTCGAGCAGTTTGTGCAAACGTTCTACCACGTTCTGCCGTGCTCGTAATCGGCAGTGCACATAAACGACGCTGAACTTTCCCTTTCGCGGCTCTTCGTCGTAGCAAACAGGTCAGCGAACGAGAAAGAAACGAGCTGGATCTCGTCGCGCTCTTTAAAAGAAGAAGAAAAAGAGAAAAAAAGGAAAAGAAAGAAAAAAAGCCGTCGTTTGTCAGAAATTTGCCGCGTTGTTGCAACGCGGACACGTAGCTGGCTGCTCTCTCTCCGCGCGACGCACTTTCGGATATTTTTTTGTACTTTTTCCCTCCAAGCCGCGGGCTGCGCCCCTCGCGTAGAAAGGGGAAAAAGAAAGTGGTGTAGGAGGAGGAGAGCCTCTCGTCAAGCCGGCACTCTCTGTCTTTCTCTCCCGGCAAGATTTTTAATGCGTTTTCCCTGGGCGTTTCACGGAATTCCTAACGAACCACTCGTGTCTCTCAAAGGGTGATTACCGTGGCAACGATTACAGCGTGATTCAGCCGCTTGCTCGCTCGCTCGCTCGTTCGCTCGCTGGCTCGCCAGAACTGCGGATGCAGTTCGACGCGTTTCCGGCCGGGGACGGCGCGACAATGGCCGCGGCAGCGAGGGGGAGTAAAAGGGAGGGAAACGTAAAAGTATCCTCGAAGCCCGGCGACGCGTAAAATCAAGCAGACGAGGCGAAACTTGATTATAATTACGATTTTCCCCCAAGTGCACTCGAGGCGCGGGAGTAACGAACTGCACCCAAGAGCCACGCCAAACATTTGCCTACCTGTATGCAGTCGCTGCATTCTCCGCATCTTTGTGCAACAGGGTTGTGTGCAGCCGTTATCCAAAGAGAAGTTTCCGTAATGCCGGGCGTTTCTGCGCGCACGTACACCCACGCTTCCACGCACGTGCAACACACGTTTGCACACGATCGTAAGAGGGTTTCGAGTGGTAGCCCCGTGCACGCGCGTACACACACGTACACACGCGTGCACACGAGTGTACTACGGGCGGGGGAGGGGGGCGGGGTGGAGTAGTAACTCGGAGTACACAGCGTTTCGCATAGACACGATTAGGGTGTACTGACGATAACGATGCCGGCGCGTATCGCTTTCGAGGAGTCTTGTACTACTTCGAGGCGAACGCTTGCCACCGTAATTTTATAATTCGCTTCGGAGCATAGTTCTCGCCGCTCGTTGAACTTCCGTTTCGTTTACCCACCCTCCCATTCTAGCAATCGTCGCGTATAATTTTCTGCCAAAGATATCGCCGTGTTAATGTTGTTCTACGCAGAGCGGTTCGCGAAAGTATTCGAACGCTTCCACGCTGGATAAAGCAGCCGACAGCTACCGAGACAGGCAATTGAAAGATGCGTAAAGCTGCGCAGATATCGGTAGAGTGATAATTGTCGATCTTTGCGTAGATTCTTCTGTCTTAATTTGACGAAAGTTACAAATACACGATCGATGAGAACCAGCCTATACACTGTTGGTACAACGAGTAACTATCAGCTTTCGCGTACGTTTTTCCATTTCATTTTTATTTCAACGTGTATCAATACGATAACGCAATAACATCCGAGTCTCCGTAGTAATACCGCGGCAATGAAATTTAACAATGCTCCACGCAACACGAACCACCGTGTACACGGTGTGTATTACATTCTCTATAGCAATCTCCTTACACGTTCAATTATCGTTATTCTTACGAAAATCGCACGTGTCGTTTCGCATATCTTCTCTCTCTCTCTCTCTCTCTTTGCCTCTCTATTTACCTTTGCTCGTATGCCGCGTTATTATGCAATGACCCAGATGCTCGCGAGCATCGCTACACGAGTACACTAATTTATATCGGGTTGTGTTTCACTCTAGATTTCCTATAATTATCCTGGTAGATTCAGGCACGGGGGTGGGGGAGGGTGGTGGTATAGGTTCGTCGGCGACGAGAGAACCAATACGAGAGAAAGGGCGGGACAGGGAGACACGCGCGGAGGGTGAACGCGTCGAGTTTGCCGCTCGAGTGAAAGGCGGCACTCGAAGCACTCGAGACGCGCGTATACGTCCTCTGGATATTCTCGACGACTCGCGACCTACTCCTCTTCCTGCCTCGGCAAGACGAAACCTGGAAAGAGAGAGAGAGAGAGAGAGAGAGAAAGAGAGACGGGAACGCAGCTCGGGTGAAACACAAACAGAGTACATCATTATTGCCGAACGTAGATTCACGGCCGATCGCTTGCCGAAAGCTTCTGATGCAAGCCTCGTTAAACACGAGAAGAGAAAAGAGGACTTCATTGTTACCGTCTTTCCACTCCGTTCCGCCTTCTTCTCACTTTCTCCCCGGATCTCTCTCTCTCTCTCTCTCTCTCTCTCTCTCTCATCGGTTTTCGGTTTCTCTTCGGAGCGCAATGCTGTCTTAACAATTCCAACCCCCTCTGCTAACTTTCAACCAGCCTCGAGTATCCAGATGGTCGGTGGTCATTACCTGGCTGGCTTGCCTTCGCCTGTAACGAGACCGTGAAACAGTGTGTGTGTGTGTGTGTGTGTGTGTGTTCCCACCGAGAAACTGTACGTGACATGTACAAATAAACGTGTGTGCGTTTAAAGTTGAAACGACGTTTCTCTCGCCAGCTCCCTGACTCTCGCGTGTATCGTGTACCGGCTGATTAAGCCAGTCTTTCGTTTACGTTACTCGTAAAAAACCGTTTGAGTAGCCGTTGTCACGAGGTTTATGTACGCTTCTTGGCTTGTTCCTCTGTCTTTACGAGCGGCGAGGGCCCACTTCCCGTGGCTAGGCAGCGCAAGGGAACTTAGTTAATAAAAAAAATCGATCGAGTTTCGAGCACCGTTTAGTCGTTTGTAGCTCGTGTTCTCTTAGTCACGAAGAATTGCAATCGAGTGAAAAGCGACGCCGTCAACTTACGACGATCGTGACGTTAGCTGCGCGCTTACGCACGTTCGATCGAGCAAATCGAAAGATTAACAAAAAGCCAGAGTTGATTAATTTAGCTTCCGCGAGGGATTCGATCGGCGGAGGACTTTAACTCAATCGAAACTTTCCAGTATCGTTTAGTCGTTTATAAAAGTTAATAAAATCAATTTGGCCTCCGAGAGGAACTCGATCGATGAAAGAATCTGGTTCAATTAAAACTTTTATATATTTAGTTGTCCATACTGTTTATCGTTCATTAACGTACTTTCTCCTTAAGGTTTCTACATGTTCTCCGACTTCGCGTATAGATGCCGTCTTCCGTTAGTGAAATTTAATTAACTAATTCCGTTCACTCGAAACTTTCGAGTACCCACGTTTAGTCGTCAAGCTTGTTCTTAACAAGCTTTCGACGATACTGAAAAGTGGAAGCCCCGTTTGAACATAATCGTTGAAAACGTTACGAAGCACCGTTCAAAAAGAGAGAGAGAGAGAGAGAGAGAGAGAGAGAAAATAAAAACGAGACAGAAAGAAATATAGAACGAGATATAGGGACAGAGAGTTATCAAGCTGGAAGCTTCAACGATCCTCTCGTTTCATCGATGATCCTGGTATTCGTTTTCTCGTTTCGACGTCGCGATCATGTTCCACCATGTCGATAAAGAACGTAAATAGATGGCGGAACGAGGACGGAGGAAACGGATGAAGGCAGGGAAACGATGAAAAAGTGGGAAATGTATTCCCGGCTTTCCTCTGGTCCTTTTTCTTGGCTCGATTCCTTGTCTATTGGTTCTCCCGATTGCGGAAACTCAGTTATCTGCTCTGATTCTCCTAAATCGATCGCGGGCGGAAGTCGATACTTGCGGTGACTCTTGTAACCTGCATAACGAGCCAGCAAAATAACACGAGCACTCCGGCGAAGCACTTCCGCGGAGCACCGACGGCTCGCGAAACTTCTCTGTTTCGCCGTTTCTCTCGTCGGTCCCTGGTCGACGTTTTTACTGCTGCGCAAAGACGGACAGGCGAAACTCCGCCGTTTGAAATAATTAAACATAAACTCTGCTCCTTCTTGTAGAACGTTGTAAAACTTCGTGTCCCTTTTTCCGCCTTTCGCACGAATCGTCGGCTTTCACAGTGGATCGCGAACGCGTTTGAACCGCGTTTAGCGGAAATTTCCCCGCGTGTGGACGAATTTGAAATTAAGCTGAGAGCAAATAATGCAGAATGTTTTTCGAAAATGTGTGAGATATATTTCTCATTCACTGTACACACTTTTTAGTTTCAATTTTGAATATTTTCGGTGACGAATGCGCTTGCGAGTCGAAGATATTTAGTGAAATGTTAGAATAAGTAAAATTGCAGAGATGGAAATTTGTCAAATACTGTAGTAAATATATTGAATATTTTTGCATCTTCAGATTCTTACAACTTCTCCTACCTGTGAATGAAATTTCAAATATGTTCACGAATGGTTTCAATAATTGTAAGCTGTCGTATGTATCTTTTCTCAGTCTCGTAGTGGAGATCGCCGGCTAGATCTCGACGAGGGAAGGAAGAACGGAAGAAAAATTATTATCGTTTTTCTCTTCCCTCTGTCTGATACGTGTTGATTAGTTCCCTTAACTGCGAAGCCGTTTTCTTGGTGGACCTTCAACTTCGCGAGGTCGATTGGAGTCGGAGGCCGATCCTTGCGTTAGCTTTTACACCGGAACGGTATCCTTTAATTGAGACTGGCCGCGTTGCTGTTAATTGAACACGCTCGAATCGTTACTTCACGCTTCTCTTGGCAATCTCTTCCTGCCAGTTTCCACAACGAAACCCCTTCTTTCGTTCGTAAAGTTCGCGACGCGATTACGGAAAAAAAAAAAAAAAAAAAAAGAAAACGAAACATCTCGTCGTATCATTTTTCCTTCACCCTGCCGTAAAAAAAATTTACAACATTTTTTTTAATTAGAAAAGTTATAAATAGGTTCTAGAGACGTTGATGATAGCAATTAATGCAGACAGGTACTCTAGAAACAGTCGCCAAAGTAAGCATTCGAAATCGCAACGCGTAAAAAAGTGTCTCCGCGGTTGGACGTGAGTTACGTCTGACTATACGCGGTGTGTTTCTACTTACGGCTCGTTTCCCTCACGCTCCTTGCCGTTAAACGTTTAAATTTCTTTCCCAACGATTAAATGGGATTACAAGGGGGACTACAACTTCTAAATTACGCCCCTTAAAGGGATTACTCATGCCATCCGAAGGGATCGGAATTACTCAAAATTTCTTGCGCCACCAAGTTTTAAAAGCACGCGGCGTAATGAAGTAAATTAAATTGGATTAACGCTAATTGCCGTGATCGTTCACCGTCGTGCGAAGAACCAGACAGGATCCTGTACAGTCCGCGAGGTTTTGTTGCGCAAAATCCGCAAAATCGATGTTTCATTCATCGACGGTCGTAGGGAAATGATCAGTCGTATCCACACGTGGCTGGAAAACTTTCCGTAGCCACGAAATTTAGAAGGGCCCGGGCACGAGTCGCTTTATACACCTTAATTGCGTCGCCGAGTGTAAGGTAATGTTGTTAGCGCGTGGCCCTTTGAACTCGGAATTCAATTATTTTATAGCGTACGCCCGCGTTCACCCCGCTACCGCCACTTAAGGCGAATACACACACGCACGCACACGCTCACTGACAGAGCTAAGTGTCCGAGTTCTTCAAGCGAGAATCTATACGATTGCTTATTAACGTTTCCAACTTTGAGACTCTTACAGGATCTGTGACATAACGGTATCGTCGATGTCGCTGCACGCAATTTTAGCTCTCGGTCTCGTGGCCCCGAAATCTGTACAACTAGAATTTCAAGCGGAATTTCTATCATCTATCGCTGGCAGCGGTACACGGTACAAGCATTTAAATAAGCAAACCCCGGTTGCCCGATTTATTACGTCCATATTGAAATTCCGATGGCCTTATTACTACTACCGTCGTCTGGCCGATGCATTCCGGTTGCATCCGATATATCGATTCCGCTCATTTTTGTTCAAACGAGATATCTTTCGAGAATTAATCGTTCCGGAGTCACGGAGACTGTGTAATATTACGGTCCAGATCTCAACTCGATGGGGAATTTCTGGGGAACATCACACGGTGCCGTCAATTTTTCATTTTCACTTTACGAAGTTCATCACACGGCAAATATTGTACAAATGGCAAACGCGACGATTGATAAATAGCAAACTAGTTTTCGCCTCGATATGCAAAGCGTCGTTCTGGCCGGAGGAATCCAACGTTGGAATAGCTTCGGCTGGAATGGCTCGATAACTGCCGCCTCAATGGAAATCTAACGAGCAATACTTAGGCAACGGTAACCCCTCCCGACGAAAGTTTCGTCGGATAGTCGCGACCGTACCGGGCCAGAGGTATACCTCCAGCGCTTCACACTGGATACAGTGATTTCGCAGGGAAACCTAGGCCACCGCCAACGTCGTTTCGACTATCGTTCTTCTGGCCTTTTCCCCTCGGAATCGTCGTGCTTCTTTCCACCAACGCGCTTCGTAACTCGCTCCGCGCGGAGAACTTGCATCGCCTCGTTTCTTCCCTTGAGCCACCACTGCTAGGGTGGAGGGAGGTTCGAGCCGAGCCCACTCTTCGCCACCCCTCCAGAAACGGCGAGAACGACGGAAGCACGAAACTTTGGCCGCGACTTCGACTTCGTGAGATCGTCCGCCAGCGTTGTTGAAACTTTGGAAGCATCGCCGCTCGGCTTGCCGCAATCATTGTTCACCGATCCTGACCACGTTCTCGTGTGTAGGAGACGGCGACAAGGGGCGCCGGATTACGCGTCCATTCAAAGGATTCTCGACGTCGTTCCTGATTATCGGTAAATCGTACGGGGAACGACGCGAACCTCGCGCTCTCGCAATCCCCTGGGCTTCTTCTTTTCGGGCGTTGCTCGACAGATGCTTGATACGTTGGCTCGAACTTGAGTTTTTTATTACATTGTCGCCCGAGAGCAGTCTCGGGACAATTTTTCGTTTTTTTTTGTGTTTGTTTTTCATACTTGTTGTTTCGGTCAATTCAAACAGGTGACTTTGGAAAAAACATAGACTACCGCTGTTTAACAAATATACATCGACATACGAAATATAAATATGCCCTTATTTTCAGTGCAGTTAGAGTTCTCTTTCGACAGGTATACGTGAGAATGAATTATTTTTGTGCTATTTGGCATTAATGACTTTTGATTTAATACTGTAGGTTTGTCACAAAACTGTGTCTTTTATTATTGCACGAAACATATGGCTTTCCCAATTGTGGAATTTAGAATTTATCCAGAGATCTTTTCAGCGAGGTACAGGTATTTCGCAGTGGATAATTCTTTATTGGTCGGACATGTTCATGATCCACCTAGTTCTGATTAAATTGACATTCGCTGTTCGTAGCAGATATTCAATTTATGCTTTCAATTTGAATTTGAGAGAAAATGAAATTTCATGCGTGTATCTTTGCCACCGGGCATCTGAATTAACTTAATTTATTACTGAATATTAATATCGGGCATTGAATTTATATTTGTATTTAGGTTACAATATTTCGTGGTCTAACGATAGATCATTCCGTTGTTAATCAGACGTGATTGTGATCATCCTAAACAGGAACTGATTACTCGCATCAGCGTTCGATGTTCGTGTGAGATTCTCGAGCAAGATGTAGGAGATAATTCCGTTATTGGTCAGACGAGATTCAAATCTCGCTTCGTAATTGAATCAACATATTATATCCTATGCAGTTCTTAACTCGAAGAATTGAAACTCGAACAGTCAAGTGCAATAATAATTATTCATCCCAAGTCTAACATTCTCTGTTATATAAGGTGAGCCAAAAATCACTTCCTACTAAAATAAGTCCGTAATCGTTTCACTATATCTTTTTAAAATTTCTCCTTTTATAGATTCTTAAAAATCTGGTAAAAAAATCATCATCAGACATTAAGTTTGACCTTAAGTTTAATTCAAGATTCAGTTTTTTTTTTTTTTTTTCTTATATTTTGACGTTTCATTGAGAGAAACAGGTGGGAAGAAACTTTTGGCCACCCTGTAGAATGAAACGATACGTTCGATCGTGAACGGCACTTTGATCAGTTAATACCGCCCGTTACGTGAATATTATTTGAAAACGATGGTGATAAAGGTGACACGTATCCCCGCTCTTGCTTCAAGAAAAGATCGTCTCGCGGCGGGGCGTATATCTTTTATAAATGATCGTTACACAGGAACGGCCAGCCCATTAATATAATGGCACCGATGTGCACGGACTTCTATAATCTTTGTTACGGCGCAATTACCCCCGGTGAACATTATCTTCGTTCTGCGACTTCTTTACGATTCGTTGGGCACGAGCGGCATCTCGATCCCTTTGTATCGAGCTTTGTCAAGCTGCTACGCGTGTCGTGCGTCGTCTTCTTCTTCTTCTATATCCGCGCGATATGTAAATAACCAGCAGAGTTCCCTGCGCCAAGCTTCCACCATTCGTATTGTTTTGCGATCTGTCGTTTTTATTTTCAACTGTCGGCCGTTGTTCAGAAAGATGGAAAATTACTCTCGCCTCGGAGAGAGAAATGATAATTAACTATCAGAGGATAGACAGTGGGTGAACGAGTTTTCCTCTCGTCGAATATTTCAGCATACTTTCATTTAAGAGAAAGATGACATTTTATTCAAGTTTCTCCGCATTTTCTGATCGTTCTCTGTTTCTTACGATCATCGTCAAACGTGATGCCGTAGAAAAACTGTAATTAATGAAAGTATATTTTGCCTACAGTCTGGAAATTCTGCTTAGAGTCTAACGACCGCGATTATATCATATTAGGGAGAGAGAGAGAGAGAGAGAGAGTCGCGTGCCAAGCTCCATATAAAAAATTGGTATTGTAATTGAATTGCGAGGCCGGTGGCCTTAGCGTGCACGCGCGCGCGCGCGTGCAAAGAATGTCTAGGATTTATGAGATTCCGCGAGATGTCCTCGGACTATAGGGGGGTTAGATAGGATGTCTCCTGCGAGGAGACTCGTGGAATTTCCGCAATAAAACAAGCCTGGACCCCGGTAACCGGTGTTAACGTCATTGGAAAAGTAAAAGTTCTCGTGATAGATCATTTCGGCGTCGGGAGGAATCGTTTCGAACGAATAACGAAACTGCCGGTGAATATCCTTTATTACGCGCATCTCTTGCTTTAGAACGGGAAATTGCCATTCAACTCCCTGCGTAACTGCGTTTTCGAATTACGTTTACTCGCAAGAGAATGAGATCCGATTCTACATCAACTTTAAATTCATTAAAGTCATTCTGTATTTTTCTAATGATAATGAAATAATCATTCAATTGGCGCGTTAACCTCTTGCGCTGGAATAACGTGCCATGTCGAGAATAGTTGGCCCAAAATTGCAATATTTTCTCAGTTTTAAGTATATTGAAATATAATAAATAAATTTTTTAGTAATTTCTATCCAGTGATATACCGATGAATTCAAAAAGAAAACGAATTATTGTATACGGTTTGGTCACTCGTTATGGTCCGTGAACCACTTACTAGCGCAAGTGGCTAAAGATGCGAATACGCAGACGGACGTAGGAAAGATTAAGTGGAAATGGGCCTTATACATTTGCCAAGAGCAACGAACAATTAGAAACTGTGTCTAGGACACATTGGCGAATATAATTTTTCGTACATTATCGACACTGGTAGTCGCGATATAATTTTGTTCACCAATGCAAAATACCAATACTGTCCACCTCGTGTCACGCGTTTATTTATCTTTATTGAATGATTATTTTTCTGCTCCAATTTGCACGACCGGGCGAGATGAGACGCGCGAGCCAGTGGCATGACCACCGGTGGGTGAATGAACGTCTAGAGACGTCACAGCATGAAAGCCGCGGGTGGCCATCGAAGCGATCGCGAAAGAACGGAGCTCCGCGCCGTGTAATCATCCCTGTTCCAGATTGCGTTTCCGTCTCGATGCATTTTCGAGTTTTCCGGTCATCGTAATTAGCGTGTCTCTGGTCGCTGCTGTGATGCTCCCGCTGGTGAAAAGCGACGTCGGGCCGGGCCGGGACAAAATAGAATTGGCCGGTCGGCCGGCGTCGCGTGAATGGCGAAAGATCCCCTCTCATGGTAATGGACCCGAGAAAGTCGACTTCGTTATTAATCATCCGGCCGAATTTAGCCGAGAGGGGGATTTTACAGGCGTTTCCACGGTTCAGCCGCGCCGCAGCTCTCCCACTGCTCTTACAATTACTCGGAATCGGAACGAGCTAAAGCCTGAAACGCCTGGCTAATGCTCGCGAGCTGCGACGCGATTCACGCGAAGTGGAAACGGTGGTAATGTTCGTTGAAAGCTATTGATACGTCTGGCGCGAGCCAACGCTCGCCACACGCGATCCCTCTGATTCTGGCTTATTGAGTCGCGACGAAAATACGAACAGGTTTCGCTCCTATTCGATGCTGTTCCCAGCTGTTTGTCTCGTCACTTGGCCTCTTATTGTTAGCGAGACGAGCCCCTTTTGGCGAAGCTTTGATCGTTTCGTGAATAAATTTTTTTGGTCACTAATGATAGATTCACAGTATGATATATATATATTTTTTTCTGAGGATTTTAGTTATTTACGATCAGTCATTGATACAAAAACTATCAGAGTAGTTAAATTTGTCATTTTGTAGTTTTCGTCGGAATTTCGAAATTTTTCTCCTCCTCCCTTCAATGTTACATGCAATTTTATTATTAAAAAATTACGCCGTCGACTCTTTCATTGCTAGTATGTATACAATGTATACACGTCCTTCAATCGAATGTGAAAAATTCAATTTTATTAAACTCCGATTAAATCAAATATGCTCGATATAAACAGCGTTCGATGTAGCATCCATCGGTACTAAAACTCGTATTGATTTTATTTAAATAAACATACCGGACGTTTATTTCAATGAAAATGTCGCAATCAAACTGTCCAAGTGGAATTTCAGGTGACATAAAAAATTACAAAAATAGTATTTGACTGCTTTCTAGAATCCATTCTTTTTGTCAACATTAGCGAGTTAAATGCTTTCAAACGATTCCTCGATTTTTCCTAGAAATTCAACTGTACATTTTTTCCTTTTTTTTTTTTTTCTTTATCATGTGTCATATTGAAATTGTTCATTCGCGAAAATTTTCAGTTCAGTCCAAACACTCGCAAACATGATGATTCTTAAAACGATGGAGTCAATTAACTTCAACGTTTATAATATAACAGAATAATTCAGTATTTCGCGATTCGCGCGAAAAGCTTTATCACGTATCGTTGAACTTTTTTCACTTGTTTCCAATGGTCTTCATTCTTCAACGTCCAAGTCCATGAACAACCCGTGGCAACAATTATTTTCTTGAAATTTACCGCGACAGTCAGTTAAACCGTCTTTCCGCAAAGGAAAAAAGAAAAAGAATAAATAAATTCGAGCAGAAAGTTTCTCAGTCGGAGGCCCCTCGGTTCGCAAGTTCTCCACCAATGCGTCAGCGAAACTTGCTTGATTGTATAACAATGGCCGAATGCAGCTAGGGAAGACCGATGCAGGCGCCTGTATGTACATATCTAGCCTGGGTAACAATTCCCGATGGCGCAGCTGCAGTTCCTCTGCACTCGCTAATTAGGATGACCGAGACATTCGACAGGAAATTTTTCTTCGCAAACACCCGCCTCTAATTCCCGTCACGCGTTTCATTTTCCGTCGTTCGTTCGTTCCCACTCGTCCTCGATTGTACGCGATTTTTCATCGACGTTCAGTGACGTAACGAAAGGAGAACGAAAATACATCGGGTTGGGTAAATTCTAGAATTTATCATAAAATTTACAACTGGCTAGCTTTTTTCAACTGATTCTTACAACAATGTCTGTTTCATCTTTTACTCGAACGAAAGTTGTCCATTTTGAGAACACTTTGAGCGCAAATTAGGATTAATCGAAAGCAACTAAGATGGATCGTTCAGTTCTACGTTGAAGAATTTCAACAACGATCGTCATCGTGTATACTGATTCACGTACGTCGCGATAACTTCCAGAGGCTACGTTAGCTAATTAGGATAACCAAAGATGCTTGGCCGTAGGTATGATTACTTCCTCTCGTATTTCTCAAATATTTTCCATTCGAGAAACTTCCTTCTCAGACCGGGAACCTCTTCCCCGTTGCTCGAGTTTCCGCATTTGCTGAATTTTCGCCTTCCTTGTCAAATTTTCCTTCTCAGCTCGAACCATTCCTTTCGGGCGACATCGTTGGAATTCTCGCGTTTGTTAAATCTTTCCAAATCTTGACCTCTTTGAATTTCCTCGTATTTGTTAAATCTATTCAATTCGAACAACCCCTCCTTCCAAATTTACAATTCTTTCTGGAAAATTCCTTCTCCAAATTCCTTCTCTTTCCCTCCTCCCTGGTTAACATCGTTCAAATTCTCTGATTTATCAAATTCGTGCCATTCGAGAGGCTCCCCTTCAAAGTTCAGCCGCTCGAGTTTCATTTCTTCTCTTCCCGGTTTGCCAAGAGTCTTTGTGTCGAGAATTCTTGTTGCTCTGTAAATAGATATCATTCGCGTGGTAAGAACCACCGCCGGTGGTTTCGATTCGATAATCGATCGACGCGGCGGAATTTCTTCTCTCGAGTGACAAGAATTCCCTTATGGGAAGGCTGGTGAATATGCAAGCACGTGGCATACGTGGTAACTATTCCTGGAACCGTGTCTCCGGCTGTCTCGTATCCTAGTCTGCTGCGGCTGCTGCGTCACATCGGAATGCGGTCACAATCGTACTCTCTTCCGGTTTATTTTCCCTCCTCTCTGAAAGACAGACCCCCCCTGTTTCATCGATTCGTCTTCCAATTTCAATTTCTTCTGTCGTGCTGCTACGAATTTCTTTTCAATCTTGGCGCAACTGCGTTTCATTCCTTCCGTCTCTTAAAGAAAATATCGCTATACACGAGGGAGAATAAGTTCATTGGCGAAATTTATTTAACTGTACAGGTATAGAAATGTTGTAGAAATTGTTGTAGTACACAGTTTCTTGGGAAGAGTGGAAAGTTTCAGCACCGAGATTAAATTATAATTAGATATATTGGAACAAGTCGTAAAAGTACAACGCAAGATAACTTAATAACTATTGTGTTGAAGAACTATCTCTGGCACGTGTTTCTCTCTCTCTCTCTCTCTCTCTCTGTGTTTTTATTCAATACTTGATACCAGTCTCCTTTAACTTACTTGACGAGAAAAGAATATATTAATCCGAAATCTTCTGAGATTATTTCTCGCAACGCTATCTACGTATGTAAGAAAAACAACTGACAGTAAATTGCAGCGGCCAACTCTAATTCAGTTTATCGTGACGACAAATTCCCTAGTCAACTTTCTTCGTCTGAGAGGATCTTAACAGTCACACTCTTCCCCTCTTGAGACAAACTACGCAGACACATTTCTCAAGACAGGCTTGATCATATTTGTCCCGAGACTTTAAATCTTCACATATTTTTCTTCCCGGAGACCTTTCTTTCTCTCTGTTTCAAGTATTTGAAATTTCCCAGACGCGTGTGAACTTACACGACCGACCGTACATTCAAATACCTACTTCGTCACCTCGCGACATTTTCAGAATCGTCCAAAATTTTCCCACTGTAATCACTGCGATAGTAAAACATATTACAGAAGAAAGACACGCGCAACTGAGAATTGAAAAGCGTATGAAACATCTGACTCCTTGCGATATTTACCAGATGAAGCAAGTTTCATCTTTCTGGTCGTGCTGGTTGCAAAAGTTTGAATTTACGTTGATATCACGATATTGATAGAATCTCGTGCAGCACGCCTGTTCGTGAAAATGCCTGCGCAAATACTTTCACGAGGCAGTGCGGTATCGAAAGATCATTTACCACCGATAAACGATCGGCCGAAATTGTCGTTGTCACGGGATATACAAGGGGGAATTTTTATTTTCGTTATTAATCGAATGTCTCGTTGGAGTGCGGTGGCAGCGATCGATCCGCGTTCCGTTTGTCCTGACTCGTAAAGTGTCAATCACTGTTCCAACGTGAACAGAGAATCGACGCCCTCCCTTCCTCTCTCTCTCTCTTTCTCTCTCTCTCTCTCTTTCTTTCGCTCACTCGCCCCTCGGCGCAGTCTCTCGTTCCGGCCAGTTTCCAGAACCGAAACTGTTCGACAGATTTTACCGTCGCTAGCCAACGAGGTTTCGCCCGGCGATCGTGTAGCGCAGAAATTTCGCCACCGGAGAGGCCGGCCTCCAAGTGCTGGAGTATGTGCATTTCGTGCGGCAACAATTCCCGCAGGCATTACTGCGCCTCGATGCACTTGCAGATCTCCTCTTGCCGCTATTGCTAATTAGAATCGCGTGAAACGGTCGGCCGTACGCCGATCCTCCCCTGTAATCTGCTTCCATTATAATGGCCATCTTCTCCTTTTACCGGGGGAATCAACGCGCTTGCCCGATGTTACATTGCAAAACGGAAGATTCGAACGTCGTTTGGCAAATTTATTTTCTCTATTTTATTTAATGTCATCGTATTGGAGATTGACGGAGGTTGAAATCAGACGGAGTGATTTTTCACTGTCTCATCGGTGGAAGAGCCAGAAGCAGAAACTTTCTTTTACTAAGACTGATTTGTACTTTGTAAATTAATTAATTAGTATGTAGACCGAGTGGGATGGTGAAATTTGTTGTTGAAAAACACTACGTAAAAATCGTATCTTCAGTAATTTCCGAGATATTTGACAAACTATGTTTCGGACCTCCGAAAATATTTAGTTTGAGGATAGTTTTCACCCCCTTCAACATCGACGATTACCGATAAAAAAAAAAAAATACTTCGAAACATACATTTACGCCAAATTTCACCAAAATCCCTCGCGTAGGTAAAATACCATGTCCATATTTTTTCAAACGAGATTATTATTCATCTTCAACTTATCGTTGCAATATTTACGGCTCGATCAAACTTGCAGAAGGTTCTAGAGGAGTGATCAGTGATCGACGTGGGCTGATTTATTTTTGATGATATATCCCCTTCGTAATTTCAAGGATGTCGAAGAACAAATTCGTCATCCGATGTTCGTATTCTCTCTATACTCTGATACCAATACCCGAATAGCACTCGGTCGTTGCAATCTTGTCCATCAGAGAGATAGAAGCCAAGATATTGGGATGACAATCGGTATGGAAGTAGCGTCGTTCAACAATTTATCAATACCACGTCGCGATACTGTTCGTCAGCTTCAGTTCGAACATATACGGGCACGTAATCCGAAAGCATTCGAACATTTTTCAACCTAATCCTTTCACAAATGTATGAATCTTATCAACACCATCGTGAATATAATACCTGCTATAATATGTGCGCGAAGAATCCGAGACGGATTAAATATTATTATTTAATAAATTATTATTATGTAAATTAAATTTATTAAAAAAAGAACTAGATATTAATAAATACGACAAATATTTAATTTCTATATATATATATATATTATTTACTTTCGAGATAATTAAAATTATTAAAATAAATACCCTGATACAGAAGATACAAAATAAATTTTACTTATCTATTTTTAAAAAATTCATTTTCATTACTTTCCACTGTTAATAATATTATTAATTTTTAATTACTACTAAAATATATTTTTTATTACAAAACTTTAATTAATTATATTAATTTTAAATTATATATCTATATAAATAAATGTACGAGCAATTGTCTATTTCCCGATCACTTTCGAATTCGACTCGTGTCCGATTGCAGCGTCGATAAAATGCCGAAATAATTCGCGTATAAAAACTCTCTACGGATGTTTACCGAAGAACAAACTGCAGAGATCGGAGGGTCGATCGAGACGAGGAAGAGAAAATAACGAAAGACAGGATGAATAGGTTTCGAGGGTTGGTAAAACCCGGGTGGGATTTGATTTCGGTGGAGGCTCGGTTCCGCCTTTAGCGTGTTGCCGCGTCAGCGTTACACCCCCACCCGGCGTCCCGTTCCACGATTTACTGCTAAATAATATCTAAACAGCCGCATTCACCATCCTGCGTTTTCCAACGTTGGCGTTGTCAGTCCTGCAAGCCCCTGGTTCCCCATGGTACATATATATATATATATATATATGCCCCGATCTCCGGGTCCCGACTCTCGGAAATTGCTCGACGTTCGTCGTCTCCAACGACTAACCGAGCTTTGTCTCTCCGTTCACCTGCGTTGATTAAATATTTGCCTTGATTAATAATCGCGCGGAGACAGCCGGCGCTCGCGTACATCAGCGACATTTTCGCGTTTCAGTTTCGCCGATCGACCGGCGAAATCTCGGCGTAACGACTCGGCGTAACCCCGTGTCGATAGCCCCGCTCGCTAATGGCTAATCAACGGTCTGGCCCGACACGATTCGCCGCGGATTCGATGAAATCCGGACTTCAACGAGGTGTCGTCACATCGTGGTTTAACTGCTAATCACACGCGTATTAATCGCGCCGATAATTAGGGATTATATCGATCTCTATGGCCAGGGGACCATGCCGTTGATCGCACCGTTGCGAAGAATCGACTACCGACGGTTAATCATAGCTTTCTGTCGTTTCACTTCATGGCTGGTCGGCGTTCGAGATCCTTTGGTGGCTCACCGTGGCTCTGTTATTGAAATAGCTGGCTGCGTTTGACGTTACAGATGTGGAATAGTTTAACGAAAGATGCCGAACTATGAAAGTTGATACTTTTAAAGTGAAAGTATCCTGTAATTTCTACAGTTTTCTTTTTTTTTTTTTTGTAATTAGCTATTACAGTCTTGGTACACTAAATTTGTAGCTACTGCAGTCTCGTAGAAAATAATTTACACAGCAAATATTCTGGATGGAACGGAAGTTTCTCCAAATTCCTTTAGCAAAGAAATCTTCCCAACGTTCGATGTTTTTTTTTTTTTTTTTCATAAAATTTAATGAACGATTATTCATATTCCGCGGAAACGACATCTGTATTTCCACGTCATATTTTCTGTACGAACAAAATTCTCATTCATATATCATCCATCAACTTCCTGATTGATTGTTATTATCAGTCGGACGATTATGAGGCCGGTGCATCGAATTCCATGTTTCATCATACTTGGCAAATTATCACTGTCAACCGTGGTTTTGTAATCCATCAAGCGTCGGCCTTCCGATAACATATTTCCTGCTTGTACTCTCGGAAATATTTTATTAAACGTAACACCGCGACGAATTTCTACGGTTGTCAGAAATATCATAAACGAGATTGAAAAAATTCTCAACGAATTTTCAGGACATGTTCCTGTTCCTCCTGTAAACAATTCTATATTAATTAGTCGCAGTGCGCAAGACTTCATCGGGAAATGTTTATCGTTGTTGTTTTCTCAACTCAAGCATAACAATACCTGAAAATTGCTGAAAATCGAATATTGAAAGGCCAATACAGAATTACTAAATTCCAGATTCTCGATAATAGAAATATTTTACAAGTATTTTTTATGGGAATGTCCATGATTCAACCAGTAAAAAAATTTCCAAAGGCCGGTTTTAAAAAAACCTGATAAACTCGTTGGTTGATTATAATCCCGCAAGCACGAGAGGAAAAAAAGTGCTTCCTTCTCGTTTTCATCCAGCGGCGTCCTGCAAACGAGGAACAAAGACAGAACGCGGTGCAAGACAAACAGGTTTGACGCGAGAAACGGATTTGTCATCACGGGTGGGGTGATGTTGTGACACGTCGCAGCAAAGTGGATGTTAAACGGATTGGCCGTCCTACGCGTTGTCAAAGCGTTTTTCTCGAAAATTGCCGCGGAAATTTGTTCAGCCCGGGCACAGCCTGGCCGTGTACGCCTCGCCTCGCCTCGCCCGGACCGATAAGCGATTTTCACGCTTGGAAAAGGGAACAGCCCCGGGTCAGTCCGAGCAATTCGTTTCGCTGAATGTAAATTCGCGTATTTATTGGCGGCAGATAGGATCACGGCGGCGGCGGCGGCGGGAATTATTTGATCGCGCAAACGACGATTATCAACTCCTTCTACCGGGGCGTTAGTGCATTTAACAATTGACACCGTCTCAATATCGCGTTGCGAATCGAATAAAATTCTTCGATCCGTTATCAAAAATCAACGTTTCAAGCAACTTGTTTTACGTACGTAGTCTTTGACAGTAAATCAAGTCGTCGAAAATCGTCGACAGATGCCTTGTTTTATTTGCTAAATATTACGACAGACACGTACAAGGTAGTTGTCGGAACGAGGAGAGGGTTGTAATAGGAGAAGCGGTTTCACGAGGAAGCAAATAATCTTGCGCCTTTTGGCAAGGAGAGCATCGCAGACCGTCTGGTAACGCAGAGTTTCGTCGTTAACCAGGTAATATCGTTAACCTATCAGAGAGCAGTTGTGCCTGCGTCGCTCTAATGCGTAACTACGATATTCCCCAATGACCCTGGCCATTTACCACCGACCCACCCTCTTACCGTCACTTCGCAAACCTCCAGCCTCTCGTGGGATACGGGGACAGATAATCGTGCCATCATTTCTAATGCACCGCTACTTTACAACGATGCCCAGACACGGTTTCCCGAGAAAAAAAAAAAAAAGAAAGGAAAAAAGAAAAGAAACTCTTCGTTCCACTTATTTTTTGTTCGCTCCTCCTCCCCTTCCATCCGCTATCTAGAATTGCGCCAGATAGAACCGGAGGGAGATTGCTCTCTGTAGTCTCTCTATGTCACGGAAGTGTCTTTCTTTTTCTCTTTTTATTTTTCTTTTTCTTTTTTCTAGAAAAATTCATTTCTACTCGGTATTTGATTCCTTATCGCCGGGGAATTTTGAGCTTGTTGCATTTTGTGGCATTTTATTCAGATCGACGCAATTGACGAATGTATATTTCTACGAAGAGCTATATATATATATATATATATATATATATATATATATATATATATATATATATATATATATATATGTATATTTCTACGTGAACTTCGTTTCAGTTGGATTTTCATCACGCGAAACGTTCATTTTGAGACGTGACTAATTTTAAGACGATTACATGGACAAAGAAAAAAAAAAAAACTACGAATATTTCTGGAAAATTTAGAGTTTCATGAAGTAAATATTCAGATTTGACAATATTCAATGGTGGATAAAATAATTTACTTCTCAATCCCGATTTTTTGAATCTTGCCTCGTACAATGAAAATCCACGAATCTCCAAGTGCAAACTCTCGCCAGCCTCTGTAGCGTTCTTTTCCGCGACCAAGACCAGGTAAATAGTCGACGAAGTTACGCTTTCCGTCGAGTTCGTCGAAACGTGAAAAATCGTCGTTGAGAATCCGTGCGTTGTCCACGGCACAGAGACGAATCCCTAACAAATTTCGCGTCCGATCCAATATTGTTCTTTGATTCATATCGAATTGCGGAAAGCAACGGAGTTGGCCCAACAGAATGTTGACAATGGAATATGTCAAGGGTTCGTTTGTCCACCATGGCAAATAATCTCTCCATCGCCATTTCTCTCGTCCCTCACCCCCTCCCCCTTTCTCCCGGTCTTTCTCCCTTTGCTCTGGTCAACGGCCATTGCGCCGCGGTCTTTCTATCTTTCCCGTCTTTGACCACCGGGGATACTCTAGGAAAACCATCCACTCTTTTCCAGCTCGCGCTTCACCCCGCGCCCTCGCCTTTGTCCACGAATTTGTCACATACGCGCAACCGTTCTTGTCTACCGGACACACTCCTTCAACGACGATACACATCTCGCCTGTACATCTAAGAGAGAGAGAGAGAGAGATTTCACCCGTGTGTAAATCCATTCCACGCCGAATTCTAAGATATTACGTCTGAGATGACGTACGAAGCTTCCTTCTCGTGCACGCGAGTGAAGTAAATAGAATTTTTCCGACCTACGTTCGTTCGAGTCATGTTGACGGTGTTTCATAGGTATCTTGGAACATTGTTGTGCGTAATTTTATTTCCTGTGCACGTTTTTACTGAATATGTTGATACATCGGTTTATTGAATATATTGATTTACTGAATTATTAAAGGCAGAAACTTATTTGCAGAGTTATTCGAAGATTAATAAATTCGATTAACTCTGAGATGCTAAACAAGTGAATGTATATACTACGTTACCAATCTTCCATACGTTTGTGGTAATAATATTTGAATACTCGAACATATGGGTTGACTCGGGTTGGAAAACTCAGTTTCGAGTGAATTCAAGTAGAATCGGACCATTCGAGAGGATCGAGCTATCCGAATCGAGTCAGATCTCCCGAAGGAATCAGACTATCCGAAAAAAAGTCGAGCTTCTCGAAATTTGGGAAGGTTTGAAGCCCGAGTTGGACCACCTATCCAGAAAGAAAGCACTCGATTCGAATTGGGTCACTCAAACCGAACATTCGTGTTTTTTAACCAATTGAGGTCTGACTCGATTGACCATTCTCGTAAATTTCAAACACGTCACCGGTTCTCCGTAATATCTCGGGATCCCCGAGAACTTTGGGAGGATTCATCGCCAAGTGTGAGAGAACACCGTTGCAAGCTGGTTTCGGCCCACCGTTCGTCGTGCGTCTTTATTAATAGAGAGGCGCAACGACGACGATATTTCTTCCCATTGACACGGACGCGAATGCACTGTAATTAGTGTTCGTTCAGTCGGACTGAGGAGGACACAAAGGAAAGAGACGAATACGCGACAACGTGACAAAGAAAGGAAAACAACCGCGCATCGGACGAAAGGGAAACGATTTCAGTTGAAATAGCTCTTTCGGAATTAAAACGTGTCAGACACGCAGGCGAGTTCAATTAAAATTTCTTCCACACTTCGACAGTCGAGGATGTCGAGTTCTACTTCTGTTTTTTTTTTCCAAATTCCTTCTCGCACCTTGCGCTTTCTTCATCGTTTTTTTCTTTTTCTCCCCCTCTCGCTCGAAGAAAGCTCGACGCCGCTGTTAAAGATTGCCGCCGGTAATTACGTAACGATCGCGCGCGACGTTTACGGCATTAAGAGATAGAACGGCGGATCTGTTTCGTCATTGCTCCCGGCCATTTGTAACTATTATCGCGCATTAATGCATAAATGCTGGAACGTAGGATAATGCTCAAGGGGCCAGGCGTAATTATTCATTATACCGGTGTGCAGGCGTTCGATAGAACGTGATATATGGACAATTATTTTAAATTACTGCTTCTCCTACGATAACCGCTGCCTTTGATTTCCTCTGGTGGAATATCAATTTCGTATCACGATCGCGCCTCGTATAATTCAATCCCCGATAAAACGTACACATCTCATCCCCTAAGATCGCAGTTGCTATTTTCTCTCTCTTGTCTCTGTAAATACGTCACGATGAAATCGTGTCTCTCAATTTGCAACAGCCCCTCGACAAAATGCTCTTCCAATCTCGATGAGTTTTTTTAGACTGGTTGTCGTTTAATTAAATCGATTAAACGGAAAGCCACTTGACAAATATTCTCGAAGACTTACACCACCTGATGAGATTCAAGTTGTCACTGATGGTTCTTTCAAGTTGAAATTTCCTCTCAAATTACGTCAACGCTTCGCTTATGTACGGGCCGGACATTTTCGTTCAAGTTTTTCAATCAGTAACGAAAGTGTCAGGAGCTCGATGATCAGTTGGACGGAGCGTTACTTGGTGATACGCGCGGCGCGGAGGACAACGAGTGCATGTCTGTACACGAGCAGCCCCGAAAATCGCTAACTGCTTTCGCATTATTGGAAAGTTTCGTCAGGATTGAGCCTGGCCGGTGGAATTGGGGGCGAAGTTAAGCTCGTTAAAGAATTATATAGTAACCAATCGATTGCCCAACGAGCATCCCTCTTCCACCCCTCCCCCCTACCCCTCACCGCTCCTCGTTCTCGATGAAATTCTCACGTGGCGAAATAGCGAACTAGTCGACTCGCTAATTATCACGCGACAACCAAGTGACCTACTTAATCCTCTTGAACGTTCCATATCCTTCGCAGCAGCGTCACTTCATCCGTCCTTCTGTTGCAAAGCTGAAAGGCTAGCCCTCGCCAACCTAAAGAAGAACTCGCGTTAACTCGCGCTAATCCGCTTCGATTACCCAGCAGTTTACTCGCTAAATACTTGGCGTAACACCTTTGTCGCTACTCAACTTTCATCACAACTCGATACCCTTTTGTTCCCCTCAATTAATCGCCATAGACGATCGTTGTTCGAGGCACGAGCGCTCGGAAAGCGTCCCTGGCTCCTGAAGTGATCAAACTTACTGGCTCGTCGTTGCGATGCAACGTCCGGAAGAATGATCGATAAGTATCACTTTCGTTCGCGCGTGTAACGCTGTGCAGATGCCAGACGCAATACTGTGCAAAGGTCTCGCAGCGTTCACGTCGCCTGTCCTTTTCCCCGAACAGAAGATTAAAGTTATCGAGCGTTACCTCGTGTTTTCACATTTGTTCACGATGTTTTATTTCTAAATAGGAACGCGCAGTTCGTTTGTTAAAAATTGAACCATTTGCAGAAATGGAAATTTGATATTCTGACGATTGAAATTTTTATTGCATTACGTATTTTCTATTTTTAATGGACATACATCTCTCCGTAATACGTTCATGTTTTAACGTGTGTAACATAATATAATATAACACAACGTAACATAACGTTCTCGTATTAATACGCTCATGTTTTAACGTGTGTAACATAACGTTCCTCTGTTTCGCTAACACACGTGCACGATAATTTTTCTCACTTAACTACAACTAAATGTTACGAAATTATTAACCTATCGAAATTAACATTATTCACCTGCCAAATTATTAATAATACAAATTATTACATTATTGATATTACCAACATATTAAACTGCAATTCGTACAGAAATGACATTTCACGGTGCCGCATAGAAAACAAAAGATCGAAATTAATAATATCTCCTCTTAAATGCAACGATTGCCACCATTTTGATTGAAAACATTTTCAACATTTTCGCTGCCAGTGACGCGCGCGCAATGTGTTGGCTGTATGAACATTTTTTTCTGTTCATCCTGTTGGAAAATTCTGTATATGTGTGTATGTATTGTGGCAAATGCGATAATAAGTTTCAATGGTTGAAAATACAACGCCAGGCTCGGTCAGTTTGGGCTCGAGCTGCTGCGAGTTGGCATCTTCTCGGTTGAAAAATTAAAGGCACGCCGCGCGGGCTGAAATATTTAAGTCCCGTCGCAGCGACGGCGCAACAAAGCTTGTGCATTATTGCGGACGCACGAGCACCGACGCGTACACCGACCGGCGTCGTTCATTTTTTCATGGCCGTCGTTAAGGTTGCGCGCTCGATTTTTACTTCTCGCCACCGACGGCCGTCAAAAACCGAGGAGAATCTTTCTGGTAACGTGCACGACCGCGACTAGCAAAGAGGATAATAAGAAGGAAAGAGAAACGAGTGTCGCAGTATACGTTCAGCGCACAATGTAAACGGATGTCTGGCCAAGAACAATTCCACGCTTCCAGTCATTATCTAATTTCGTTCTTTCCCCTTTCGCTAAGGCGAGTTTCGCTAAATTAAATAAATGGGTTTTTCTAAATTTTCATGCCGCGTCTCGCAGAAAAGGAACCGCCGTTTAATTTTTCTACTCCCCCGAGTTTGTTCAACGATTTGCCAAATGTCTCTCGATCCTTAATTGAAATCGTCGTAGTATAAACAAGTATAATGTCTGGCCAAGAACAATTCTACGCTTCCAAGTCTTGCTATCTAATTTCCTATTTACCTTTTCCCTTTCGCGAGTCTCACTGAATTAAATAAATAGGTTTTCCTTTAAAGGGTTTCACGCCGTGTCGCGAAGAATCTGTTTAATTTTGTTTTCTCGCCCGAGTTTATTCAAAGATCCTCTCGATCCTTAATTGGAATCGTCCCAGCAATTTCGCACGTTCCGCGAACTCGGATTTCGTCCGGTTTCACCGATTTTTATCCCGTCCGAAGTATCCTCGTATCGGAGACGGTTTCACAACTTGAAACTTGTCCAAACCTTCTATCCACTTCTGGTAGTAAGTAACAGATATTTCGGGTATCTCTCAACGCCGGATATTTTCACGCAAGCGTAACCGGCTCGAAATCGTTCGGTCCGGTCTGCGCTGTGTCGGATTCTACCTCGAACCGGCGGAAACGGCGAAACTAGCGCGAGTCAAGTAGCTGCTCCAAGTAGTAGTAGATTGCGCGAGTCAGACGAAGATTCGAATTTCCGCGTTGCGCTCGTAAACTCGGCGAAACGCCGCATGAAACGCGTCCACCGACTATTTTTAGGGGTCTCGCTGTTTATCGGGGGTCGGATTCGTGGATCGTTGTAAACAGGACGATTTAATCGATCTCGAGTTGGTACACTTTCCAAGGTATAAAATTCTTTATTGCGTTACCTCCGCGATATTGCACGTTACGATAGTCGACCCCTGTAGTGCTCGTAGTTTTTTGAAATTTGCTGTATCGTGTATTTCAAACTTTTGCTGAAAAATTGTACGACTCTAATCAAGAAATTTTTATTGTAGAAGAAACAGAAATATAAATTCCGTAGTAAATCTTTTGATAAATGGCCATGTTGTTTACACGAAAACTATGTGTGCACATAATAAAGATCAATGCCAATTGAATTTAAAAAAAAAAAAAAAAAAATAGTTAGAAAGATATAAAAGAAACTTGGTGGATAGAAGAATCGATCGAACCGAATTGAAGAGAGGAGAAATGTCACACAGAAGCGATCGAAGCTCTTAGAACAACGGACCTCTCTGTCTCCGTCTCTTTGTCCCTCTTATTCCTTTCCCCTCTCGTTGATTTTCCGGCGAGATGATTCGATAAGCCTCGAAGTAATGAAGCTACAGTGGCAGCTACCTACGACACAGTGGCCGTGCGTCGTACCTGCGATCGTAATCCGTTGGACGGCCATATTGAAACGGAAACACAGAGGCCGCTGACAGCAGAGATTAGAGAATTACTGCGAGCCAATAACCGTTAAAGAGAACGACCGACAGCGCCAATGTTCCAGCCACCGCAAGCTGGCTTTAAACTGCCCAATATTAAACACCGTATTGCACGGATAGCAGGATGCAACGATGCCGGCCCGTGCTTGAACGACGAGTGAACGATCGCGTTTGAACACTTTCCGAGCCTTCCTTATTCACGCCCACGTTCCAATTGAAAAATCCAATACACGGCGGAGCGTAATGTTTCAGAAACGTTGCTCCTTGCTAGCAGACAACTTCTCATGCACCATGCGCGTGCGAAATGTTTGAAACGTAATACTCGAGGCACTTCTCAATTCGTTTTCTTTGAATTCTTTTTATGAAAATACAAATTCGAACAGACGCACGACGATGTAATTATCTGTCACTGACTGTGCGCGGTGCGAGATCCGTAGCGAATTTGTTGTCCAAAGTAGATAGAAGGTCGTGGGAGCCTCGTCTCGAATCTAAAGCCACTCGGAACGGGATAGAAATTGAGGAGGAACCGGCGGATAAGTTTATGGATTACGAAACGACTGTCACAACACGATGACACAAGGCTTTTAAGGCTGGCTTCGATTTCATTCGTGCCCCGGAACGTACGCGCGGAATATAAGGCGCGGAAGCTACTACTGCTACGTCTGCGGGCCAAGAATATTCGTCACATTTACGCAATATATCAATGTGCTTTTCACGCTTGGCACGCTTCAATGGCGGCGCATATTTTCTTTACATCCTCCTTCCCTCTTGGAAAAGCCACTCACACGGAACCGGCTTGCCACGTCAAAGCTCTTGTCAAATAAACGTTGCAGAAGTTGAGCGGTATTAAGTTCACCGATGGAATCGATGTCAATACCGTTAGCCAGCACTCGTTTAAATCTTCTATTCCGCCTTCCGTAACATTCGTTGCTTCGATAATACAACTCTCTCTCTCTCTCTCTCTCTCGTTCTCTCTCTGCCGGATAATATACCTTGCTGGCCGAAAATTCCGGTACATTTTGCATGTTTGTCAAACCTCTTGGCGGATGTTTGATTTTTCTAATGTCGTTTCGTCTCGTTCCCCGTGTGAGCCCCGGGGGTAGAATAGGCTCGACGTAATCCCTGCGTGTCGTAAGAGGCGACTAAAAGGGAAACTCGGCTTGTCATGACATAAAACTTTACATACGTAAATGTATATTATGTGTTAATTCTTTGAAAATGTAGCTCCGCAACTCTTGACTGATTAGAAAGACGATTCTCGCGATTAAACTGCCGAGAAATGTAGAGGTAGTAGATAATTCCTCGTTGATCAGACTTCGTTGCTACTCAGACTGTCACTAACTATTCATATGACGCGTCCGTATAAAGCTGCGGTTTGAATTCGAGGCAGAAGGCAGAGAGTATCGGCAAATCGGGAATATCGGCACCTGCGACAGTAGAGAATTCCGTTGCCAGTCAGACGCGATTTCAGCGAGGTAAAACTTTTAAATGCACTTCTTCGGCCTAAACTTCGTCGAAACTTCCTCTAATGGCTAGCTGCGGCGGCATAAAACGGCTGGCTTTCGTTAGAAATAGATCTCTGTGTAGCTAGTCGTAGCTCTTCTAGACCTGGGCTTCGTGGAGCTCGAGGTTCGCGCGATATATCAAGGGTAATATCGGGTCGCGGTTCGGACAAACACCTCCCTCGGACGAAGGAACTCCCCACCGAGAGTTCGCGTGACGTATTCCGAGCATCATCCAGCCGAAATCGTGAAGCGAATTCCCCGAGAAAGAGCGAGCGGGCTGATGTATTCATCGAGCCGAAGGTTTCTGCCGGTAAAAGGGTTTTCGCGCAGGTGGCCGAACGGCGATCGTCCAATCAAGAAGTTTACGAGAGCGAGCGTCCCTCTCGCCCGATTACCAGGCATTCATTTTTGCCGAATCGGGGCCGATCGAGGATCGACAAAAAGCGAAAACGGCGGCTAGGCTAACCGAGCTCGTTCGCGCGGCAAGCCTCATCTCGAGGCTCCTCGACCGAGGAGCCGAGGATTACCCACGACGAACGTATATACTATCGGGATCTTTGGAATTTATCATGAGACTTCTTCTCTGGGAACGGTCGAGGATAAGAAGGAGGGAGGAGGAGACATGTATCCACGGAGAGAAGAGGGATACGATAGGATGCGCCTTGGCTGAGAAAGAAAGAGAGAGAGAGAGCCGAACGAATTTATCACCCGACGGGATCCCAGCAACGAGACTTTCCGTAATCCGCGTTAAAGAGAAAGAGCTATCCTCCGGCTGCAGCTGCGAGGAAGCCTGCGAGGCTTGGCCAACCGGTCGGTGGAGAGTAACGTTGGAACAAAGGCGAGGATCGAAGGCTGACGCGAGATAAAGGGAGAGCTGGCGTCTGAGAACGGTGGCGTGGGGAAAGATCGGTCGTAACGCGTGTAAACGATTTACAAATTTATGATATTTACGAGGTACTATCGTTCGGCTGCGGCTGGGAAGGAGATGGAACACTAATGCGAGAGAGACAGAGTGTGAAAAGAATGAGAAACAGGCAATAATTACGTTAACTGACAACGAAGAATAACCGTCCACTTTCCGGTCAGAGAAGGTTGACCGGAAACTCGAGTAATTGTTCGTGGAGTGACGTGGAGGTGCGACGGGGAGGCAAAGATCGAAGGCCGATACAAGAGGAAGGAAGAACCAGAGTCTGAGAATGGCCCTGGTAACAGAGAGAGGATCAGTTCGGTAACTGTAGCTGGCGCAAAGCAACGACAAAAGGGCACGTCGATATTTACGAAGTACGTCGCGGAGACGTACACAGCGTGAAGCAGGTCAGATCGAAGGGACTGGAGAAAGGGAGGGCAGAAGCTAGCGCCAGGCTGCCAGCAATTTCTGCCTTCCATTCCGACGCTCAGCCGTCGCCAATTTCGTAGCAAGACATTCAAATCTCGCTCTCTCCCCTCCCTAAAACGACGGGATGCCTCTGTCTCGTGTTTCACCATTTTGGTCGCATCCGAATGTATTGGAATTCACTTTGAAGGGATACTAGGTCCGAGGGAGTTCGTCAGTCTTCATGACGAGGACGGTAAGACGCCGGTGGAATCGAAAATCCCTTGCCGCGAGAGACAGAGGGAATAGCGGCGAGGGTTAAACAGAAGGTACGACGAGAGAGAGAGAGAGAGAGAGAGAAAAGCACATTTGGAACGACACGGACAGAGACAGAGACGGGTTAGGGGTTAGAGTCGGAATAGCAGAACAGAGGCGCTTTACGATGATGAGGGTTTCGCTCGTAAAAGCCAATGTAACGCCACCGGTTCGGCTCCGTTCGCATCCGAACGCGTTTCACCTCCGACTGGCCCGCTTTCTCCTTCCTTGGCGACAGATTTGCCGATGCTATTCGCGTCGACGTCTCCAAGAACCGCTTCATTATCAGCCATCGGTGATCCGAACGAGAAGTTTCGACCAGCGAGAAGAGGCGAGTTATGTAATGATCGGATGAGTTCTTCCTTGCTTTTGCCCACTGTCCTGGCAGATCGTAGTCGTCAAACGAATTCCTCTCGCGCCCGGTGAGGAAATTCGACTCCCCCTTCAGAAATCGTGTATACCGTGACGCAGGGCAGGTTGAGAAGATGAAGCTCAAGTATAAGAAAATTACTTCGCTCGCACTAGGATTTCAGAAATGCTCATTTTTCGTCCGCGAATTCGCGGATTTAACTGCAGACACACGGATTCTTAATTCCTCGATGCACGTGCACGCGCGTATTTCAGGGCGCAAGTGTTCACAAAGTGTCGGAGGAAAGGAAACGGTGGAGAGGACGAGGGAAAAGAGTGGAATTGGCTAGAGCCACCGACTCGCCTGGCGAGAAGCTATTTGTAATCTGCCGCCTTGGCCGCTTCTTATCGAACCGGGGAGGAAGATCGTTCGGTCCGTCGGGAGCTGCGGTTGAATTCTTTTATCTTCCTTGATTTTCCGCTTGGAAATGAAGCGATTTAATAGGGTGCAATGAGACGGATGAAGCTCCCTGGCACGGCTGTAAAGGGAGCCATTCGTTTCGCGGCACCCGATCCGTCGACCGTAACGCGTAAACGAAGTTTCCGCGGTTTATCAGAATTTGAGCAAGGGCAAATTTGAGGGTGAGGGCGGGAGCTTGCGAGTTCCTCCCCCTCCTCCCCCTCCCTCGTCGAACGACGTATGAGATAACACGTTGTTGTACCGGCGAAACGATCGGCCGGTCTGCTCTTGATAATCGTTATCTCGAAACGGAAAATTAACGAAGTTGCCGAGACAACTGGGATTACTCAGCCCTCGTAGCCCCGTTCCTCCGCGCCGTGGCACGACCACGAGGAAAGCAACCAATTAGACGGTTCGAGCACTTAAAACCTAATTAGTCGAAAGTCGTGGCGCCGTACGAAACACGAGCACTGTCAAGCGGCACTCAGGGGCCACGGATCTTCAATTAATTATGGGCCGCTACTTTCAACTTGAAACAATTAGAATCGTTAAATTATTCCGTTAAATTGCCCCGAGACAGCAAACCGGGCAAAAATCCACCGCCCCGTTCTACCTTTCCCTATCGACGAATGCTCCTGCTTCAATTCCGAGGACATTCCATTCACACAGGGTATTCAAACGTATATTTCAGAATTAACTGTCCATCCGGTCTAGCGACGAGGAACAATATCTCCAAAGCGCCAACACCGACCGCAACGCATATTGTGGAAATCACAGGAATATCGCCCTCGCTTTTCTTCGTCGCTCAGCGACGCAACAAAAAAATTCGGTGGCGCGAACACTGGTAGAACAAATGGCCACCACCGGGCGAAATTCGACGCTTTGCGAAATGGCAATCGCTCACGAAGTGGATGATGCGTTTTGAAAAGTTTCACGCGCGCCGAGTGGGAGCCGAACGCGTACGCGGCCGACCCGGAGGATCGGTGCCCTCTTCATTACGCGCGATGCGCCGGCCGAGGCGAGGGGTTGCAAAGTGCTCAAACAACAATCAGGCCACGAGGGTATGGCGTTCGGTACATATTGTGGAACATCACCACTCTGGGACTCGGCCTCTGGTGCCTATCCTCTTCATCCCCTCTAACCTAACAGCCACCCATTTAACCCCTTTAACTCTCACCGGTGGCCAGGGGCTTGACACTTCGACCCGTGACCGTTGTCGTTGCGTGCACGGGGGTCCAACGGTTATATTGCTATTTGTACAGTGGCAACTATCAATTTGCCGCCATACATTACGGCGTCAGAGAGGGATTCGCCGGATTTACAGACGTCTGGCTGCGCGTGGCTCGGTGTAAATCGGTTTTCGTTTCGCCCGATCCTCTTACAGCGATCCATGCGTTCCGTTTCGACGAGCTCGCGCTTCAATCGTAAAATTCGATTACCGGCCAATTAGAGAGCCAACGTCTAACGTGACTCGAGGCACGATGCTGCTCTAGTTCCTTTTTCTTTTCGATCTTTCAACTGTCGACTTTGACGCTTCAACCGGAAAGTATAACAAATGATTTTCGTTCGAAGATCGGAGAAAAAGAGAGCAAAATAGAATAGGGCCACTAGAGTAGAAATATTTGGTGTATATATATATATATATATATATATTTATTTATTTTAAATCATTCTGCCACGCCCCATATCCAAAGGACCCCTGTTAAATTGTTAAAGAAGGGCGTGGAATATTTAAAGTGGTACTGTTTAGAAGTCGCCGGTACAAAAAGAATCTCTTTCCCTCATCCTTCGGACCCCGTGCGATGAATCTTACCAGGGGCGTTCTATACAAGTCCATAAATTCAAATTCGTAATATTTCACCGGGTCGCTGACAAGCTACTAAACTTCAGCCAGAAGAAAACTTGTACGTCACGTCCCCGTGACTCTGGTCGGTGTGTTGCATCATAAATTCTATCGGCGGCCGAATAAGAAGCCCTGATATCACCTTTCGCGCCCAGCCTCGATATCGAGGCTGGATTTCTTCCTGTCTCCCACTTATCCGCTCCTAGCCATGTATCTAACGTGTGTGAATGTACACTCTGATTCATAAGTGTCCGGACCGTCTGCCGAAATCTTGACGATTAATTTTTAATGCCAATTAGAATTTCTAGATTTACTACGGAGAATCCTCGAAGCGAAACTGATCAACTTGGTCTTGTTCGTTGTTGCTACGTAGAAAGAGGACAGAAAGAAAGATTATTTCGAATGAAAATGATAATTTTCAAAGGTTTCAATAATTTCTCGTTGTCTCGTGTTAAATTTCAAAATGTATGATTTGATGTATCTGGCCACGTTATTAAACTACACTTCGAAATTGATTTACAACATAATAATAATTTAATAATCTCGTGTCTCATGTTACGTACAAAATTCGAAATTGGTTTCAAATCGGTACAGCTTTACCGAAATTTCAAAATGTTTCGCATACGTAAAATTATTTCCGATCCGCCATCTTCTCAATTAAAATCGATATCCCTCGTTCGAACAACAGCAATTATCCACGCGTTGGAAAACTTTCCACGAGCCGATACTTATGAACATGAATGTACGCATACGGTCACGTTACATATACATATATATGTATATATGTATATACATACATACGTCGATAGAGTGCACGTTCTCGACCGTATGTACAATACGTATACATCTACATACATCGTCGTGTTACTACAATTAGGCAACGGAATGCAGATTGCGGTCCGTTGCTACCCGTAGTTACCATACGAAGGGGATGCGCCGCCACTAGGGGGGTTAAAGGGGACCTATGGCGATGGCGCCGTGGCGCTAGCGCCAGTTCGACTATTCCGCCGCCGTGACAATCCCACGGGATGCAAACCAATTGAAACAGTTACTTCGTAAGGGTGTCCCCGTTAAACTGGTAACACTTCGTAACGTGCACGCTATTACCCGTTTCCCGCCGTATAATTCAACACCTTCACGAAGGAGGAGGTACGGGGATTTCTCCGTTGCAATTTGATTTTCCCTGCTTCACCGGCGCGTACAGCCGAACCTGCGTCATATCGAACGAACGGTCCGCGTGCGTTTGTGTGCGCGATTGTTTGCCCCGCTTGGGAAAATCTTCACAATGTTCCACCTTTCCCTCGAGGCAAAGAGATTCTGATTCTTAAAAATTGTCGTAGGTTTTTCACGAGTTTAAGTCCTTCGGATCGTGTGGTTTTATACATACGTAAAGTGCGATTGAGGCACGAGTTGTTGCTAACGCCAAAATCTTATAATTCCGGGAAATTACGTACAAAAGAAAATCTGTAATTTTCTGCACAGAAGATTCGCGCGTTCGTGCTGGAAACGTTACGTCGAAGTGTTTCTCAAAGTATTTTTCGGGCAGAATTTTCGGGCAACGTGTTTGGAAGATTTTCGTCGGAGGAAAAGGAGAGAAAAAAGGGAGAGTGGTGGAGATTGACGAGGAAATAAATAACGACGCCGGAAAAGAAGGGTTTAATCCTGTTACAGGATCCTCGTCGGGCACGGCGGCGCGCAAAGAATTGCGCGCACCGCTCACGCGTCGATGAACGAGCAGAAACGTGGTGCGCTTGTGCACCTGCGTCGTTCAGGAACGGCATAAATCCCAGGAAATTGCGCCCTCGGGGCATCGTCTTCGCGAAGTCGATCAGCCTGCGGACGATTGCGTCTTCCGGATTTCCTCTGTTCCGTGTAAACGTGAACAGGTTCGTTTGTTAACCCTTTCGATCCGCCGCGTTATTATCAAGCCATTATTAACTTCCTTACACACACAGACACACACACACACACATATATGTATCGGTTAACAATTCCTATTTCGTGTTTAGGAGAAATTCGAACGATGAACATTCAAAGACATTTACATGTATTCAGGTATTCTTCATTTTTGACGTAAGAATATTCGCTTATCGTCCGCGAAATGCAATCTAGTTGTAAAATTACAGGAAGAAAGATGGAGGTTCACGAGTTTGTTCTTCGCCGAACGTTGAAATTTCTCAAAATTTTAATTCGCATAAATTCTCTCTTGTTCTCGTGTGAAATAGCAAGAAAGAGAGAAAGAGGAATGGAGGATGTTCGCGCGCGGAAATACAAAAGGTTTTAAAGTATGCGCGATCGGAAACGCGATAGGAGGAGGTAACGGAAGGTATCGCCAGAAAGAAATCAGGTGTCGAGGGATCGAGGATTTTCGGGGAAAGCAGTTTACGTCACTCCCGGCGCGGAGCCATTTCAGACTTTCACGTTGGCCGGCATCAGATAAGCCAATCGGGAAACAAAGTTTTCGGCAGTATCGTAGCCGGGGCGTGCTCTCCGCTCCGCATTTTCTTCCAACGGAACCAGCCAGCTTTCGCTATATCGCCGAGCGAGATCTCGAAACGACCTCGCCGTATCTCCACTACTCCTAATAACTTCCGGTTTCTTTAATTGAATTTGATCAAGTGCCACTCTTCTAAACCCCCATCTTCTCGTAAACCTACCATTTGTAGCGATCTCTGCAGTTACCGTTTTGCTTATCGATATCACGTCCCTGCGAGATCTCGAACGATGCGGCGAGCATTTCACAAACACGGTGACAAATTTCTGGAATCGGAACTAGTTGAAGTTACGAATTTACGAGAGGTTTTTTTTTTTTTTTTATCAGTAGGATATAGCGTTGTCAAAGTATTTGAGCGTACTGTATCATTAGTAAGCGATGGAAATTTTTACGATTCGTATTCTATGCAATTCAATTCCTTTCAAACGAGTCTAACAGCAAGTTTATAATCGTCAGTGTCTTTCAACTTTCAACGTATCACACCCGTTCCCGGAAATTTTCCACCGAGCTTCGACACGGAGAATTTTCTGGGGCATCTCTTATCGCAAACTGTGACAAATATGATCGCAAACCCTATATTTACAGCGATTTTTGTCCCTGTTCTCCGCATATTTTATCGCAAGAAGGTCCCATATTTTCTCGGGGCTTCATCGACTGAAAATTACACCTGATTTCAACGGTCGTTGTTTGAAAGGTTCGTCGAAGTCGCGGTGTTGCGAAAGAAGTCTGAGATAAGATCGACGATGCACGAAGAAGAAGCTGCTATGAATACAAGCCTAAGTCAACAATTTATCACCGAGTTTGGCCGGCGTTCCACTGTGAAAATACCGTCGTGTTCCACGGGCGAAACTATTGACCGGGGTAATTTCCCCGGTGAAAATCGCGCGGCGCGCTTCCTCCGGGAAGGATCAGCGCTTTTCAATGGGCATCCGAATAAAAATTCAGCAGTTTTCGTTGGACGTTTCGGCTCGATGGTTCGCCGAACGATGGGACGAGAGTTTGGCAAACTGAAACTGCTATTTTCGGGGATGGTTGTCCTCGCTCGCGGACAAAAGATACTCGGTTCCGGGCTGGAAGGATTAATGACTCGGTCGGTTCGTCACGTGTCAGGCTATCAGCTGACTAACGACGCGACACAGGAAACGTAAGAAGAGAATACTTACCTTTCACCTTTCGTTCATTCGGGCTCTAGAATCTCTAGACGGTTCTCTCTACGTTCCGTGTAATTTCCGGCGCGAGATTGGACGACTCCAGGAATTAGAATGGAACGAGAATTCGCTTTTTTGTTTTTGTTTTCTTTACGTCTCGCTCGTTTTGTTGCGCGATTTTTGGATCGTTGTTTTCATTCGTATTTACGTCATAAATTTTGCGTCTAGAGCAAGGAAAAATCGGGCTCTGCTCTTGCAGCAAGCGTTTCAACGATCCCAAGAATTTTTAAACGTCAAACGAAAATTTAAATATCAAATTCTTTTTTTACATTGCCTTCTTTTCTCTTTTTTTTTTTATGTCTGGCATGTACCAAGCGTGCGTCTAGACTGCAGAGGGAAGGAAAGTCAAGTCGATTCCCGCACAGATTCCTCCGCGATATATAAAAGGAAGGTTCGACGGCGATGTTTCTTAGAAAAAAAGAAAAGAAGGCGCTATTGAGATGCGACGCGGAGGATAACTTTTTTACGGCGGGGAGGGAAAGGTGCGCGAGTTCCACCGGGGCGAAAATGTATAGAAGAAAGTTTCGTTCGATTCCTCCGGGGTCATATAAAACTTACCGCGCAACCACGCCCTTGAGTCTTTCACTTGCCACGGATAAATATCCTGCCCTGTTACCGGGGCCCGGGTAAAATGAACTTTTGATCGCGCCGGAGTAATCACTCTGAAAGTGATCGCGTTTAAGAATGGTCCATTGTGCCGCTCCCCTCTCCTTTCTTCCATCTTCAACCCACCCCATCCCTCCCTCTCGCGTAGACACCGCGTCAATTCGAAGCAGAGATTAAATAAAGTTTCCACCGTCCCGTAACTTGAACGGAAACCCCACGCCGCGAAGAAGTTCTACTTTCGACTGGAGATTCGTTGACAGTCGATTCGTTCTCCATCGACGAATCCAGGCAGAGAGAGAGAGAGAGAGAGAGAGGGGACGAAACACAAGGGGTTACATAGGTTACTTATGCTTACGTAATCTCAAGCGTAAATCCGGACACGTTTGTCGGAGCAGTAACTTCCGATTTCGGGGATGCCGCGTTGCCGCAAAGCAATTTAGACCAGCGCCACGGTGTATAGGTGATCCACCGATCGGAGAGGTACACAAACTTGTCACTTATTGCGTAACTATGCACCACGTTGTCGTGAGGGTAGTTTGTTACGATTCCTCCTTGGCCGTCTCGTACACGTTCACCTTCTTCTTCTCCGTACCTGACGCGCGGCAAACAAGCCAGCTTCCACCCCCCCTCTCTCTCTTTTTCGTTTCGTTTTTCCTCTCGCCTTTCCTATCCTCTCACCAGGTTCCTCCAGACAACTCCGTGCCGTGCAGTTACAAGGCTGCCCCTAAATCCTTCCGAGTGAACGGTGCCACCGTGAAGAACGTGCAGTGGTAACTTCCCCTCCCTCGTTCGGTTCGCTCAACACGCCTGCTAAAGGAGGGAGATGAAAGCATTGTCTGTCTGCCTCTGTGTAGCCACGGTAGCAGGCTGCCGGTGTGCAGCTTTCGAGATTTATTTATCGCATCGCTCGGACCCTTGTCCTCTCCAACTAGGTTCCTCATGGACCCCAGAAGCACTCCTTTCCACGGGTTTCCTTTCCTCGCTAGCTCGGTTCGTCGATAGCTCGCCTACGTAACGATTCCCCCGTGATAAACTCGAGAACCACCCTGTCGAACCACTCCGTAATAACCAGCGCGTTATTAAGAACGAACGAACGAACGCGCAATTCTTCGCGTCCCCCTTTATTTTCTCTCGTTTTATTTCTTCTTTCCTCCCGCGATATTTCAGTCGCGGCGAAACGTCTCCGCATGACGTGTTACGATTGTAAATTACAATCGACGCTTATCCGAAACGCGGCGGCGGAGGGAGTGGAAAACGTACTTTCGAGATACCGCTTCTCCTTCTCAGCACGATCGCCGTGGAAAAGGAAAAGATCGGGCCGCTACAATACGTATGAGCCCGGTATAATACATCGAATCGGGACGAAATGCCTTTTCACAAGTTCTTTTGAGCTTTCAAAGCTCGGAACAATATCTGACTTGAGATTGGGGTCGCGGCGAGTCCCTCGGGTAAGAAGTGTTATCTACGTTTCCCCAAGCCCGAAACGAGACGCCCCGTCGGCCGCCATTCAGCCCACCTTCAACCCCTTTTGCCGACCAAGCACTTACCCCTCCATTTTAATCACTACTTCTGATAGCCTCGTCAATTGGATCGGAGACCTTTTCGCAGACACTCGGCGTGCCTGTTCGATTTTCAAACGCCGAGCCAAGCCATGCCCCGTTAACCAGCCTACAACCCATCGACCTTCGCCACATCTTCCTCGCTGTTTCGCATCGTCTTGCGTTTTCACATCTCCCGTTTTCCCGCCATCCCCTTACGAGAGGCTGATTAGAAACCATCTCCAACGCAAGACGTTTGTCTTGCATTTTCCTTGGGTATTGTAAAACGTAAAGCGATTACAATGGCTTAAGGAAATCTGCTTGTCGCCGGAGTTAATTAAACTTCTGTACCCTGGACAATAGGTTTATTATATACGCTCGCACAACTATTATACTCCTCTTTGGGGAACCTTCTACGTGTAACAACACTGCTTCCTACTAGCGAGGAGCGTAGCTTTCTTAGGTACTCGAGACGAGGCGGGCGTTGCTTCATTTAAGACGGAACTTGGAACAATGATCGTCGGACGTGGACTCTCTGAAGTGGCATCGTTGCGAAATGTACGAGGTTCGTTAGAGAAAAAAAAAAAACTTGATTACACTGTTTTAATTATTCGCGTATGGCTAACGAAGATCATTACGCGCGCAGCAATTGGGCGATTCTCGTATTTTTTTCTTTTTTTTTTTTTTTGCTAGAATCTTTGTCAAAACGTTGTACTACCGTTATTTTCGTTTTTATTTACATATTTATCGTGTGTGTTTTATGAATTTTTATAACTGTCCACCCACGACGACTGGAGCATTCGAATGTAGGACACTAACTGTACAGTTGCAAAATAAATGTGCAACTTTTGCAACGATCTTGATCAGACAGAGACGCGTATCGACCAAGAAAATTCTACCGGTATACGAGGTATACTTGGAAGTGCGTTTAGATTTCTTAAAAGGTGATTGGGAATGTCAAAGTTCGTTCAAAAGTTTCTGAATGTAGAATATTAATAAGCAACGATGGAAAGTTCGTCGCCCATCGTTTAGGGTAAACGTACCCCGTGGAAGCAACGACGCAGCCCGAAACTGTGAAAAGACCCTAAAGACCGTATTCCCGGCCCGCTATTAAACCCTCGATCGTTCAAGTGCTAATTATTCGCTTGAGTCTAATGATGCCAATTAAAATTTCCCTGCGATGCCCTCGACCCGCAGGGAATTTCGCCTTGTTAGTTACCTTCTTTTCCTCGTTTAAAACAACACTTCACCAAGAAACAATTACTTCCTCGAATTTATCATTTTTCCCCTCCTCTTTTTCTCGCCTTATCGATTTCAACAAATTATAAATTTCTGGTCGTTAAATTGAACTTCCGAAAGTAATGTATATACAAAGAACTTGTCCACGTAATCGAGATAATTAAATATCCCTCTTTCATTTTTTAGGAAAATTAAATTAAAGCTTGATACGACTGAATAAATTTTTTCTAATCTTTCTTATTGTAACCAAAAAAGAAGACTGTCACTCACAAAAATTTTTTCTAATCTTTCTTATTGTAACCAAAAAAGAAGACTGTCACTCACAAAAATATTTATTCAAACTTCATTTAAACAATGAATTATCACGACGTGTCTACGTCTCAAAGTTACAATAAACAACCAGCGTTAATCTTGACGTCTGATTCGAATGAAAATAGCCTTTTCTTTCTTAAACTGGAGGTACGAACATTTTCTCCGGCGACTGTGTAAGATGATGGAACGGTCTTGGTTATTGTTATTGAAATGTGCAAATGGATAATATCACAGTGTGTATACACGAAGGGTTAGGTGGCGTAGGTGTACCCGGCGCCGCGAATATATCGCGTGCAGTTTCCGGGTACCAGCGGGGGAACTACGGGCGTCTACGGTCTAGGGGCAAAGGGTACAAGGAGGTGGAAGGGACGGATTTGGTGATGCAGCAGCCTGAGATGTAGCCGCAAGCTATGCATGGAATGTTCGTGCACAAGTCGGCGGGTTAGGGGGTGCGAAAAGGGGGTGGCCTGATCCCGGACAGTGCCATCTTAATTAATTTCCTCTCAATCTAGATTCGCGGCGTCGAAGGATCCTTGCACGATGCGCTGTACAATCGTGCGTACAATATTCTCTTGTACCGATGGCTCGATCCTGTACATGCATTCTAATTAGAGCTCAGGCAAATGGCGGCGTGGCTGTTCCACTGACGTTTCCTTATGATCCAAGTCGCTGTTCGACCCGGTGCTCCATTGTTTCACTCGCGAGCAAAGAAATTCCAATTCGCGAACGAACGACGCGATTTTGGACATTGCGAAACGATCTTTTTTTATATTTCTACGAAGCAACGCGATAGCTTTTATTATACAATTGGATCTCGGTATCTTTCTCAATGAGAGACGATCATTGACTGCGATTATGAAGTTACATTCGCGGAAGATTGGAGTTGACGCTGGGAATTTTCGAAGGATTGGATCTGTATTTTACCACAGAGAGAGAGAGAGAGAGAGAGAATTTTAATTTCGACAGTGTTTAGAACGAAAGAGAAGCGCGTCACGGGGGTGAAAGAAACAAGCAGGGTTCTTAATAAGAAACGTCCCTAAACGAGCAGCCTGCACAAATCGGATTGGGTCTGGAATAGGTTGGTTAGAATAGGCGACTAGCCGGCCAATTGTCCATCTGGAGTGGAGCTGCTGATAGCCAGTCTCCGGCTAGCCGTGGAGCACAGGCCAAACAGGTCGCCTGGAGATGTTATATTTTCCTTCGAGCCTGTCTGACCCTGACAATAAGAATTAATCGACGTCTCTCGTCGCAGTCCGCGACGGCTCTTTTCTTCCATTCTCGAGGTTCATCGCCCATTGTCCGCGCGAATCTGGCAAATAATTTCTCCCGTACGTTCCTTTTCTATCCTTTCCTGCAATCGCGTTCCACGCGTCGCTGGCGAACGAGCGTCTTTCACCGAACCGTGATTGTAATACGGGTGAACCATCGTTGTAACCCGTTGAACCCGCGGTTCGTAACTTTGACTGCCGCAAGAGACGTACGTTATTTATTTCCCTCCCCTCCGCTGCGATAATTTTACAATCCTCCGCGCAGCCGGTGGACTTTTACTACCACCGATAACCGGGACGTTTTTCTCTAAGTAGTTTGTTTCCAAGGAGAGAGAGAGAGAGAGAGTGAGAAAGAGAGAGACAGAGTCTTAACCACTGTGAGAGGGGGAGATGCAGTGTGAAAATTGATGTTCCTTAGTACAACGTCGGTATAAAGCGTAATTCCTCGAACGCGAAAGAACGGACAGAGACGAATGGATGTAGGTCGGTGTCCTACCGTTATTGTGACTCGGTCTCGTTCCTCTATTTTTTTTCCATCTCTCTTTCTTCTGCTTTTTGGCGTTTTTTTCTTTCGTCTGTTACTTTCTTTCTTTTTTTTTTTTTTTTTTGAACCTCGATCCAAGTTGAACAATCGCTACCACCATCGAGAGAACGACAATCGTTATTTCGTTGGTCCTCGTTCAGTTTGCGCGAGGCATCAACCTCTCTCTCTTTCTCTCTCTTTCTCGTTCACGTCATGGTTCCATCGTTCTGCAGTTGCACCTGTCTCGCACGCGGCGCAAACCGATATCTGATATCGCGTTTTAATTAACTTAGTTTCACGGAATACGCTCGCAGCGTTACGCGGATACACGCTGCGTGTTTGGCGATAGAGGTGGCGAAAAAAATCCGGAGACCATTTTTGCTCGTCTAGATTCCGAGCGACGATTCTACGCTCGCTCGCAGGGAATGCGCAGAGAAACGGCGTGAGAAACCGAAACGCCCGCTCGACGCGTGATAAATAATGTAAACGTTTTCAGGAATTAATGGAAAACACGCGTTGTTGATTTGTTTTTCAGCACGCGGCGCGTGTTTGCCGAATGCCGATTGTTTAACTAACAAATGTAGAGTCGCTCAATATTATTCGCCGCTGATGAAGTCGAGAAAATTATTATTTGTACCGGTTTCGATTGTTCGCCACCTCGTCGGTTATTGTTCTACCTCCCCTCCTCCTCCCTCGCCCCTCCCATTCTGTTAATCATTCAACACGCCGCGAATTTATTATGTACACGACATAGCGCGATATTGTTATTACTTTATAGCGCGGGAGCGGAGGGGAGGTTGGAGGAGAAAAGGCGCGCTCTCATACGCTATTGAGTTAACTATCCTTTCGCCCGCATGGGATCAAGCGGCGTGCACGTTAGGGGAAGTTATAAGTCTTTAAACTTTAATTTTAAGTTGAACTCTCCGGCGGGAAGTTAGTTTAGTTCCGGCTTACTTATACTTTTGCGGTCAAGTTTTGAAACCTTAAGAACCTCCTAAGATTTTACAATAAACTCGCCGAATGGTTTATATCCGCGGCACTGGGAACGGGACGTGCGTACTGGAACACATGTACCGGCGCTTTACGGTGGTTTTTACCACTTCAACTTGCGTGTTTCGTTGTGACGTCGCTCTTTGCACAAACATTCCGTTTCAAATTCCCTGTACGGGAATTAATTTTCGGGTGAATTAACAAATCTGAATAGAGTTACTAAAGGATATTTAACGCTTCTTCGTGGTAATCGATCCCGATTAATTAATCAAATCATTCATCCCAATTAGTTATCGCGTGCATCAATGATTATTGACTAATGACGTTCACTTTTTACGGAATCTACCTTTGCGTGTTTGAATTCACAGGATATTCGAGGGAACTTCATGCTTTTACGAACGGGATTAAACACTGCACTTTATTGCCGTAGATCGTGGATATTTTTGCGCAATATGAATTTCCCGTAAATGTGAAAATATCCGCGGTCCTTTATCATTGCAAATATTTTTCTTCCGATGTAAATGACAAAGTGATATTAGGAAAAGGGGAACGCGATTGTCGATTGCAGGCACGCTCGTAGGAATTACGAATATTTTGCTCATAAAAGTTGTAACGATAAATCGATAACAGTTCCCTTGTATTTTCTGCCAGTTTCTGAAAATTTCGTGAAATTATCAAATCCCAATTATGTCGAGAATAATTCAAAGATGGCAACACTGTTGAAGATTCCGGTGTATTCTTTTGATTTATTGAAAGAAAACAAGCACGAACGATGATGACTGAATATTTCAGCTTTCTAAGTTACTCCAGCGTATAATAATTGACATTGCCGTTACTATTGTGTTTTTACCGAGATATATCTATAATTGTACAATTATTCTTCCTTCGTTTTCAGACCATTCTCCGTCAAAGAATGTTTCATCTTTTTAAATTATTCTTGCAAACAGTAAAAAGGAAAACTCATTGAAGGAAATATTGTCGAAGGGAAAACCCATCGACGAATATTATTATTACATTTTTATTAACATTCTTTCGCAATTGTACAATTGTTCTCCCTTTACGTTCTAATTGATAATGATACAATGGGGGTTGACAAATTCCCATGTTTCTTCAGGTGTTTCAGATTTTTCTTTGTCAAAGAATGTTTCATCCTTTTAAATTATTCCAGCGAGCAGTAAAAAGAGAAACACACTATTATTGAAAGAAAAATACATTTACGAATGTTGTTATTATATTTTTATTAAGGCCCTTTTACTATTGTACAACTGTTCTCTCTTTACGTTCTAATTGATAATGAGGATTGACAAATTCCCATATTTCTTAAGATCTTTCAGATTCTCTCTTATTTATTCAGATCTTTCTTTGTCAATGAATGTTCCATTCTTTTAAATTGTTCCAACAAGCAATAAAAAGGAAAACGCATTGAAAGAAAAACACATTTACGAATGTTATATTTTTATTAACGTTCTTTTACTATTATACGATTGTTTCTTTTTATGGTTTAATTAACACTGATGGGGGTTGACAAATTCTTTTATTTCTTCAGATCTTTCAAATTTTTCTATTTCTTTCAGATCTTTGTTAATAGTATGTTTCACCCTTTTGAATTATTCTAGCAAACGATAAAAAGGAAAACATATTGAGGGAAAAACACTTCTACAATTGTACAATTGTTCTTTACGCTCAAGTTGATAATGATACAATGATGATAATTGACAAGTTACCATATATTTCTTTCTTATCTATTCAGATTTTCCTTTGTCCAAGAATGTTTCAGCCTTTTAAAATATTCCAGCAAACAGTAAAAGGGAAACATATTGAAGGAAATATCATCGGAAGAGAAACACATTTAAAAATGTTGTCGTTATATTCTCGTCAACTATTCTATCTGCAATTGTACAATCTACGTTTTACAGTTGATAACGATACAAGGGTTCCTTTCCACGAAAACGGCGAAATGGAGGATACGAGGAAAAAGAACAGTGTGCAGGGTGATGCGGTGGATGTCGCCGCCACTGTTACCACCCCGTGGCCGATCAGGGTGGTGGACACGGCGCGGTGAAGCGCGGGGGTGACGATTCCGCTTTGGCCCGAGTCGCGGCGACGCTAGCGCCGCGCCGGAGGCTCCAGTCCGAGCCCAGCATCACTCGTGGTGGTTTCGCGCGCGCATCCCCCGCCAAGATCCGACTACTTTTCCAGGAAAAGGGAAAGAGATTCCGTCCTGACGATTCTGCCACGCGATTCAAATCTCTTTTCGCGCGACAGCCCCGAAACCGGATCGTCGAGCCGTGTCGCCAGTTAAATACAACGAGATACACACCGCCGACAGAGACAGAGAGAGAGAGGGAGAGGGAGAGAGAGAGGGAAAAAAGGAAGTTACAAGGATATCGTGGCTCGTTTTCATCGAGTGATGACGATGACCACCAGACGAAAGAAGCATCCGGCGAACGAGTGTACCGCGAGTGAGCCGATCGTCACGAGGATGTGAAGAACGATGGGAAAATCGGCGACGAAGCGACACGGATCCTCGACGAGGAGCGTAGAGTGGAAATTACGCGGAGAATCGTTTGAGAAACAGCACGCGTTCCCAGAATCGACGGGAAAACGCGCCGAGGAGAAAACGCGAGTGATTGTTTTCGAAAAGACTGGCACGCGGCCGCCTCGGTTCGTCGCCGCTTGGTAAACAGAAATTTCGTCAGCCGACTCGGCTGTTTATCCCTCGTTTACAGGTGATCCTGTTAGACCACTCTTGTGTTGTGTGCTCGGTCGTTGTATCCTCGAGTCGAGAGAGAGAGGGAGAGAGATTCCTGGAATTTTCGTGTTATCGTTCGCGCTTCGTATCACGCGTTCCGCCGGAAAGGGGCAACGCGGTCGCGTCGGAGCGCGGACAGGGAGGGACGAATCAGTCGAACTACGACGTTCGCGAAGATCGTTTCACGGTACGCGCGAACATCACCCCGTTGCGCGATTTTAACTCGGTGTTGCTGTGTCCGCGGAGTTTCTCGCCGAGCTGTTCGTTGTCGATGGAAACCGACGCGATCTTAAAGTTCGACGATCCACGAAAGAGAGAGAAAGAAGTTCTCGCCCCACGTCGCCGCTTATACTCTCACGCTGAGAATGCAGGACACGCTGCTCCGGTGTTTGTAACGGTGCGTCATGCTCGACTGCTTGAATATGCCAGTGCAAGTGCGATCGGTCGTTGATGCATCGATCGGTTGATCGTCGATAAATAAAAAAGACGTGTTCCCGTGGCGACAGGTGAACGCGACAAAGGGGAAAAACATACAGGAGACAGAGGGAGGGAAAGAGAGAGCGAGTGAGAAAGGGGAAGAAATCAAGACGGCCGAAGAGCGGGGCGAGAGAAGAATATCGAGGAAAGAAAAGAGGAACGAAATTAAAGTGCGCGCGGGAGTTGGTTACTGGGGCGCGAATGATTTGTAGGTCGGATATTTCGAAAATTGCGACCGCCAGCTGCCGGAGGGCATGTTTCACCGAATGATGGCCAGATCGTTGGATCGATCGCCAATCGAACGTTTCCCTCTCCTTTGCTCTTAACTCTGTACACCGCCCTTCTGCGACCGCCCGCCACCCCTCGAGTCCGCCAGCGTAATTACAACAAGTGTCACAACGGAGAAAAATTACGGGTTTTCGTCGCCTCTCGACGAAGCAAGACGCTTTTCCCCGAGTATTCGTCGCGTCGGGCCGTGTGTCGCCGTGTCGTTCGCAACGCGAGCTACGTTCGCACGTTCACGTTCGCGTCGGTCACGCGATCGAACGACTAACGAAGTGAACCCTTGAAAAAATTCACTCGTACCGGGGCCCTGTGAAAGTGCGTGCGTATTATCGTCGAAACGATTGCTCCGTTTTTTCTTTTTTAACCAACCAAGTGACAACGAACGTACGCACGTCGAGAGAGAAGCGACGGAGAAACGATGGACGATTCGAGAATGTGCGACAGGATCTACACCCGCAATCGCGACGCTTGATTTCGTGGCATTGTCCGGCATCCCGCACGCGGTCTGCTGCATCGAAGACAGGAATCGCCCTCGACTTTACTTGGAGGTGAGTTTTCAACTCACTCTGTGAGCGAGTCGCTTCTCTTCTTTTTTTTCTCTTTTTTTTTTTTTTTTTTTTTTTTTTTTTGTCACGTATCGTCGCGGGGAACGATATTTTCTTTTCTCTTCGATTCTCGTGGAAACTCGACCAAACGCCGAGAGTTGGCCGATATCGCTAACTCCCTGCGGTGGTATCTAGGCGACCAACTAACTCTCCGCGTTGTCTCGTTGTTTCGTCTCGCATATTTCGCGTGTACGTTCGCGTTTCGTTAGTCGAATCTCTTCGAGAGCGGGTGTTATAACTAGGTTGAATTAAGAGTTAATAGCGCTTGGCGAGCGAGAGCTTGATAGCCGAGCTGAGGATTTAACTGAAGGAGTAATTAAAACGCGACCTCGAGTTTCATCTAGATTAACGCGGAAAAATATTACGGAAGGAGGTTAAGTTGAACTTACGTAGAATATCCGAGAAAAACAGAGAGAGAGAGAGAGAGAGAGAGAGAGTCAGACAGAAAAAGAGAGAAGGTGGCGGGGAGTGGAGGAGAGAGGAAAAAAGATATTGTTTCGAATGTAATAGATTTCGATGATGGAGGAAAGTCGAGTGGCAGCCAGAGGACAAACTTCCCTAAGGTCTTTATTAAAATTTCAGTTCGGTCTTCTTTTCCCCGATAAAGTTTACCGATACTCCAACTCGCATTAGATCCTCGGAGGCCGCTTTCCGCGGGACGTTATTAGTTTCCTCAGACAATGCCGCGTTAAATTTATTCCCACCACGCCGCGCGTTCGAATACTTTGATACTTTAATCGTCTTTCCTCGCGTGCAGCCATTGCGATTTATAAGTTCTAATCTACGTAAGTGAGAATGAAACGGACGGGGCATTTAAACGTGTCCCTCCTCCCTCTCTCTTTCTTTCTCTCTCTCTCTCGGTCTCGTACGACTTTAATCTAGATTTAACAATGGAGAACGATATTTAACCCTTTATATATCCTAACGATGCTTGAACGTACTTCTTTATGTAAACGCTTGCGTCGTTCCCACGTAACCGTGGAATGATAATTCCTCGTGGTGGGCGAAAAGACGCGTGAAACGAGTCGCTGGAAGACGACAGGCAGGGGAAATACGAACAGAGTGGCTGCCAAAAATTTTCGACCAGAAAGAAGTCTCATCGTTAATAAAATTCTTCGTCTGTAAGAATTTTCACGACGCTGCGTTTCTGTGATTTGCGGTACACGCCAGACTTGCACAACGGATTTTTAATTCAACGATAGAGTGAAATTGGCTGGAAATTTCTGGCAGCCACTGTGTGCTCCTCTTTCTTGTACCACTCTTTCCTTCGAGTATCGTTTCACGCGTATGTGATCAGAAAATTACTCGTAATACGGCAAAATTCACGTAACGATACAAACATTTCGTAAGGAAGATTCGCGAATAGTTTCTTACGTTTCTTAAGTGGTGGGTTGAAAATATAAACAGAGGAATAACAGGTGACGTGTTGTACTTTCCACGTTGAACAATTGTATTATAAAACGAAAGCAGTCGATGAAATGTTCGGCAAATGTTTACGGATGCGTTTCGCATGGCGAAATCGTGTCGACATCATCTACAAAATTTATCGAAACAGTAACTTCGTTCCTGGTCCCGGATGCAAATATACGAGGTGGTGCCCCAGCCATCGACCGTATTTCTGTCGTAAAATGTTTGCGATATTTTATGCACGCCGGGCCAACAGCGACCCGAATCGCATGGTTAAACACCGCGTAATTCCAGGCGATTCCGAGAAATTTTTCTCTCGTTTGAAAACGAGTTACCAGCGACCGTTCGAACGTTTTCAACGCACTTCAGATCGACAGACTTTGGAAATACTGCCTCCGACAATCTCGAATTAAACTCTTATGCTTATTTCGATATCAATTTTTTTTGAAAAATAATTCTGTCGCATTGACCCATCGTGTATGCAAAGTAGCAATTTTGTCAATGTTTCTTAAAAACTAAATACTGTTCGAATGTCAAATTTTTATAACAATTCCTAAGGGTGATTCCGCCTGACAGTGACTTGTTTCTTTCACCCTATTAGAATAGCATTGTGTGCATCTTTTTTTCTTTCACCGCTTCATTGGACTTTTTTCAGACACGTGTGTCCAATATATTTATCTATCTAGCAATTATTATACGTCATTATACTTACAGCACAGTGAATTACACAACCAGATCTCAGTCTCTAATTTTCTCTTTTTTTTTTTTTTTCGTTTGCAATCCGAGTAATCACGTTGGTCTCAATCAATGAAACACAGCCTCGAATACGTTAATCGGTCTTCTTTTTTCTCCTTTCCCACATCGAACTAGTAATTGGCTTGCCAAGCTTTTAATAGCATTCTTATCTTGCCCCGCCCTATGAAATCGTAACGCGAACGATCGAGAGAAATTAATCCCTCGAGTCGAAATCTCGTGGAATTCGTAAGAAGAACGAGTCGACTTTGTCGATCGGGGCGTTCTTAATCTCTCGCTGTTCCGCTTATTATCCCCGGCTACGCGAGAAACTCATTAAAATAAACGCGCGTGCTCGATTAAGCGAGGCCAATCAGATTCAATATACCGCCTATCGGGGGGAATCTGATCATTTTTGAATACCGTTCAATTTACGGTATTTTCTACTGCTTCCCGAGCGAGCAACGCGACTCTACGCACACGGTCGCGCGATATTTTTCGCAGAATAAATACCGGCGAACAGGATTTTAGTTTCAATTTATTTAATAATCCCTTTGGAAACACAATTAGCCGCTCGCCCGCCCCGATATTTCTCGGATAATTTTCCAAAACAGTCGTCCGATCGCCGCTGCGAGAAGTGGAAAATAAATTTCCTAACTGATAATGAACGCCGACAAATAATCCCTTTTACATGGAATTATTCTTGTTACGGCCGGGCATTCGGCTACGGGGGATTGCTCGTTTGAAGGAATATTCAATGCTCCATTGAAACTACTAAGCCACACGCGTTCGCGACCGGCTTTTCGCCGATTACTCGTTTAACGGTTTTCCAACTCTGTCCGACGCGCGCTGACTTACACCGGTTCCGCGTGATCGACGAATTTTTTTTCAAAAAAAAAAAAAAAAAAAGAGAGAGATAAAAAGAGGAGCGAACAAAAATTTTATCGAGCGCCGGCGAGTCCGATGTAGAACGAAATTGCTCGCGTTTCGAGTATCGAAGCTCCGAAACGAGTAGAACTGACGTGCGATGGTTGGGTGAGGGATGGGGCGGGGGAAGAGGTCGGAGGACAGAGAGCCGAGTATAATGGGCGAATCTAGCGCGAAACTGAAATGATTGATGGAAGAACGAAGGGGCGTGCAACGCGAACAGGGTCGAGGAAACAGCTCGACGAACAAAAGGGTTGAGAGGAAGTAGTTATGCTTGTGTACCGAGCCTGGTCGACACCTAGGATGCTCGAACGCAGTTAACTCGAATGCTTCTCGTAATATCGATAGTGCTGGCAGTCATCAAGCGAATACTCGACGAGGATTAGTGACTTCACCTGCCTTTCCTGCTGACAGGCATTTGTCATCGTTCGACTTGGCCGGAGAAATTTCTAGCTTGTTCCGCTACACTGGCTGTCAGGCTAGCGCGCGACGAGTTTCTCTACGTTTCTCCTTGGTCGAAATGAAAATTACTCGGTGGTCGTGTGACAGAAAATTTAACTCGAATTCGCGAAATGGCCGCGTACGTGTTTTGGTAAAAAAAAGAAATAAAAGAAAGAAAATTTGTCAGTGTTGGAACTGTCAAAAATACTTTTAACGTTCGAATTAATACGAATTATTTTTCATAAATTATTGCGCACTCTCATAGTCAATGCTGTACCATTATACCATGCCTTTGTTCTATTGAGTTTTTCGAAGTCAATTTTTGTTACACTCTCTCGCGCAAATAACACGACGAATCTATCAAATCTCTAGCACGCTTTTATCTCTGTTGTATGGTGAAATAAAATCATTTACAGTAACAATTTCCAGAATATTTTGTACAGCGTATAATGCAAGGAACAGAATGGAATTCGTATATTTCGCGGGGAAAAAAATTTGATATTTTGCAAACACTCGAACAGTTGAATTTTTCAAAAAAAAGAAAAAAAAAAAAATCTCCGAAAGCGTGCTATTGTACGCTGTGTTTTCCATTTCGATCTCTCTGAAGCTTCGTACTTCAGTTTCAATTTACACGTTCTACAACGACAGCTCTTAATTATTTCGAGCATTGTTGGAAAAAAAAAAGGAACAATCTTTCATTCATACGTTTTAGGAAAAAATATTTATATTTTACAAACACTCGAGCAATTTGATCTCCGATAATCTCGAAGAGCACTCGAGCATTTCTCTGACAGAAATTTCATACTTGAATAATATTAATTTGAACTCACGCTCCGTTTTACGCTCTCCCCATTCGCACGTCACCTCATATCGCGGTGGAAACACTCAGAAATCCATGGTCCGGCGTACAGCGAGAGTTGAGCTCGTTCCCACGAATTTCTTTCCGCTCGGCATCCATGAGAAACGGCTTTGAAAGTTTTCACCGGTGATCTTGATATATATTCGCGCGTTAAATTCGGACCGGTGACCCGGTGTGTTTTCAGCGTGCCGCGTCTGACTTTGCAATTATTCTATTCCGAGATGGAGCCGCAGCCGCATCAGATAAAACCGTATCACCGCCGGTGATCTAGAAACGAAGCGACGATATCAACGTGGTATAATTTTCCCACGTAATAAATTCACGATATCGCGGCTATTTGTATCAATAACGATGCGTCGTAATATATCACCGGCGATCGCGATCCTCCGTTTAGGCGATCGCTGTTCCGCCCGATAAGGCATCTTACGCTACGTTCCAATATCGCACGCCTTTACACCCCCGGGTTTCAATTAACTTCGCGTAACGATTGAATCGTTGTTACAGTAACAATTGTCGATGATTCCTTTTTTTTTAGAAAGTTTATTTCATACTCTGGAGTTACTAACAGATATAGACTTTATATATATAATTGTTGCGGATTTATGAACATTCACAGTTTCAATCGTCACGGTTAATGATTACGATGTCTGAAAGTATTGAATGCATTTTAAAGTATCGCAATTGGCGTCTACCGAGAGTCCACTTTTCTTGAAAACGAATTTGCACGAACATCCTCAGTACGATGATGAGAAATAAGATATAATTCCAATACAATTTCTCTCTACGTTACAAGATTATGTTATCAGGTATCCACATTTATCTACCAAATTAATATCAAATTGTCGAACCGTGCAGAATTGAGTACACTTGCGTCCAAAATTAACTATTTTCCTTAATAAATACAACAGTTTTTAGGCTTAAGTCCCAATGAACGACGAGTTTCCCCTTCCGTGGAAATAGAAAGGACCCAGCACGATTAGACGCGATTAGATCGCGAACGGGGCGTTTAACAGGGGGCAAAAAGCTGCGGATATGGAGGGTGCAAAAGCGTGGAACCGTCGGCGGAATATGTAATCCCCGTTTCCGTTCAATATTCAGGAAGCCGGCTGCGCCGCAAACGGGTCAGACTAATCACTCATGGGCTCGGCCGGCCATAACGGATTCTATATACGTTTCAGAACCGATCAGAGCAGATTTGTCATGCGACCGGGGACACTTGGGGCCCTCCGCGGATACTCGATTAGTGGTCCCGATCGCAGACAATGGCCCCCAATATGCAAAGACGGTGAACGCGGACTCGCCGCTAAGTGAACGCCGAGCGCTCGTGCGCTCGAGCTACCCCTGATCAATGGGAATCCTATATTTCGTGGGGAGGGAAACAGTATGTCATCCTGTGAAACTCTGCGCGTGACATCGTCCTTTTCACTTTGAAGTGGATTAATGCGCGACACGCGGGACTGATGTTGCCGCGCTTGCAACAACGGCCGCATTACAACGTGTACTATTAGCCAAGTGTACTAGACGCTTCGCGCGGATTTATGGCCGTCTCGAAAAATTGTCGCCGAGCGCCGCTGGTTAATCGTCCAAGGCTCGACCATCGTTGGCTGCGCCCCCGGAATTATTTAAAACGCTCTGTTACGAGCCCGTTGTTAACGAGCCTCAAGTGACGGGCCGTTGTTTCACTCGTTGTTTCTGTTTTATTATCGCGTCACTGTGAATTTATCGCGCGGAGTGATGCGCGGTACTTGTATGTACGAGATTGGTTGAACTCACTTGGTTGGTTGAACGCACTTGGGTAATTGTTTGGCCGCGTTAACTCGGGGGGGGGGGGGTTGGTGATTTTAGGCAACGAATAATTTTAGTTTAATAGACTAGATTGCGTCTGTGGTATTGTTGGCATTCGAGATGGTGGAAGATTGTGAAACGTTGAGTAGAAATTTAGATTCGATAGCACGATCGTGATCAATCTACTTTGTTGTTTGTGGAAGCTAGCGCAGGGTTTCTTATTGGAATCTTACTAAGTCATGTTTTTTTCGTATATATTTTGTACAGAATGTGTCCTACAAACGTTTATTCGCAGTACGTTGTACACACGATTCAAAGATACGTGTGTACGTGCACTCAAGTAAGTACGTACTCGCGAGTGTCTCTCTAACTCGTCGAACTTGGAGAAACTGCACGCTTGAAACTCCAAACGCGTAAAGACGCGTTTATTTCTCGGGGGAATCACTTACGGGTGGCTCGTAAAGCGACAATAAAACGAAAGCTCTGTCCTTCGTTCGCAATGTCCGCCCATCTCCCCTGTCTTACCATTGACGAAGCAGTTGAAATTAGATCACGCGTCAGCACACGGAACATCCCGCTGCGATAAATACGTATACCGACGCATGATATTCCACGATACGATAGAAGAACGTCAGTTAATGGCTATCGGTGCTTATATACGGGGCAAGAGCGTAATAAACCAGATATATTTGACAGGGTTACGAGCGTGCGAGGGAAGCATGGAAAACGTGTTACGTCGCCCTTTTGCTACATGCACCGAGCGTACGTTCGCGTACAGCGTAAGAAATGAACGAATAGCAACTTAATCCATTGATACGAGGCGACCATCGACTCATTTGCCGGATATAGCGCCCGTGGCGAGCTGTTGAATTGCAAAACGGTGAAATTTTCAACGAGACTTCTCTACTGCAAATACGATACATCAACGCGCGCGCCCCGTGTGCGTGTCCGAAATCCGTTGGAAATAGTAGCGGCGATAAATTGAACGGAACATCGCTGCGGTTGGTAGAAAAAGGTATAAATTATCGTTACTGTCCGTTTTCACTCGCTGGCGGGGGGGAGGAGGGGTAAAAGCTTCCATCAACGTTTGATGGTAATTGACTATTTTAAATGGATGATACAGAGATACGGAAAATAAAGCGCGAACGCTGGCTTTTAAAATCGAATTGACGAGTTGAAACGGTCATGGGACGTAAGTAGCAGGCTTTGAAATATTTATTCGAGAAGCGTGTCGATTTTATTGTTGTCGAACTTCGTTGGAATTATTGGCTTCCACGTCGTTGATTTTTATGCGTAGATTTTCGAACGTGTTTCGCTGGATTTTTTATTAAGTTTCTGAAAAACAGTACACGGTCGGTTGTGCACTGTCGGGGTTTACATGAATTTTTGCGAATATTTCTTGCTGAGCTACACGAGCTGCACTTTTATTTCTGAATAAATGTTTTTTAAAATGACTTTTAAAATAGTCGTTATTTCCACTATTTCAAGGATCATATCTCTCGGAGTTTTTCGAGCGTCTAAATTGAAACGTATGTTATTCATAAGTAATTGAAATTGAAATAATTTCGGAGAGGAAGCACCGCCGCATTTTAAAATAATTCGACTGTATTATTTATAATTGAAATACATTCAAAGTTGAAAGCGTTTAAAATTTAAATTAACATTGAAATCCAAGTCGTTCAGCTTTGGAAACGTTAACTGAGATGGAAAATTATTTGAAATGATTTACGTGTTGTAACGCGAGACAAATAATATTTGACAAAAAGGTTGAAATAATTTATTCATCATTTTCGTCTTTATTTCAATTGAACTTGAGAATTACTTGACGTTTAAATTGTTCATTGCCTGAACGCAGTGATAGGTAGTTATTCAGCAATTCATCGTTTATAAATTTGGAAAAATCGACGATAATATTTCTCACTCTTTGATTTTGTTGCTTCTCTCTCTGACGTGAATTGCATAAATTAAGTAAATTATGCAGTCTGAAATAAATTACCCGGACAATTGTAACATTTCTTTGCTAAAAAAAAAACAGCCGCTCTTTATTTTCTTCCCCTCTGACATTTACGTCGTTTAGCATTTCAACCCCTCAGTTATCGGAAGCGACCAAAAAAGAATTCCATCATATAAATCCTTCCACCCACGACCACGTTTTGAATTTCTGTTAGCCTTAGTCACTCGAAGGCTGTTTTACAAAAATGTTTGACGAAAAGTTACGTTTCTTAAAATAGTCGATTTAGTTGAAAGATGATAGACGTAGAAAAATTGAGCGGAAGTGAACAAAATTAAGGGCGGTTACAAGGAAAGACAAGTGTAGAGTCATTTTGCACAGAATCGAAATTTACACTTGAACTATGTCGAGAACTACAACTCTGATGATCCTCTAGCGGTGAAATTTCCAATCTCTAGACTACGTCGTCACCGAGTACGAGGATAAGCAAGGCTCTACAAGCATAATTAGCCCCGTACGGTGGCAAACGGAGGGAGTTTGCAAGTCACCGCGGTGAACAAGGCTGTACCTTTAAAAATTCGTGGTCGAAAATAAACCGCCGATTCACCGCGTGATCATTAAGTCACGCTTCTCACCGGGCTTTTCAATTGGCCCGGCAATTGTTGCACGCGAGAACGTTTTGAACTCGTCGCGGCCCCGTGTCCACCTATAACGCGCCAATTAAACGTCCGGGCTTCCGTGTCTATTGCGAAATTTGAATTTCATTTGGCCGTCATCTTGCCGCGGCCGCCATAAATATTCATAATATCGATTGTTCGTAAGTTGCACGAAAATATTCATGGCGACGCGATATTGAGTCGTTCGCGAGGAACATGTCCACGGCTGATCTGTGATCGGCTCGATGAATTTCCACCGACCGTTTCGGCGCTAATTCGCGCTAATTTGCGCCGGGGAAAGTGTGGACGAACCACAAAAATACACGGCACGGTTACACGTGTACACGTGTTGATACAGAGACATTACACAGGCAGGAGCATTACACAAATATATGACGGCACGGTATAACGATGCAAAGTAGGATCCATGTTGATTTTCAGCTTTTGCAACGTGGCTGGGGAGGGGGGATCGCGTGTTTGCACGGTCCCGAGCACGCATCCACACACGCGTCCGCTTGACACCAGCCCCGAAGCGATTTACATTGTAGGTATAGTACGGAAATGCAAGCAATATGTGTAGCGCGATTTTGCGATAGCGACACTGCCACGACGACGTTCTATAAATACGTCCTATACGTGGGACGTATAGTTAAGAATTAGCTTCCTGTCGATCGACGAGTCAAAGCTCGATGCTTCGGCTGACAACGTGTACGCCCCGTACGGGATATTTCTACTGAAAAATCTCATCTCCTAAACCATCGGACTTGTATCGTGTTTGTGGAACAAGTGTGGTGTGACTTGTTTGGAATAGAATACTCGAATTAATCGTTTCTCTCTCTTTTTTTTTTTTTTTTAAATTAGTAGAAACGTATTTTATTATTCGTTTTATGTATGTTTCGTAAGCGCAAAGTCAGTCTAAAAGTCCGATTAACAAGTACGCAAATGGAGTAGTTGGAATACCGTTTTTCATAGTTTCATAGTTTAATTATCCCGTAAGGAAAATATAAGACTGGCATCTGTGGAAGATGTTTCTGCGACACGGTTCGTTCCACTTTGTCAACGATAGCTTGGCTTTTAGTGTGCAGCTTCTATCGCAGGGCTAAAAATAAGAATTCCCTCGATCTGCGAAATCACTGAAATTCGTGTCTCATCGGAACGAATGAACGACGTTCTCGGGTCGATGTTACTGGCACGCGATGAACGAACGATTTTATTCGGGCGAACAGTCGCCTGTACACAAAACGAAACGCGTAACAAACGAAACGCGCATTATCAACAGGATATAGACTTCGCTTCCGCAAATTACCCGGACGGTGGTACCGGCGCTCGTCGCAAATCCATCCCGATAATGGCGCCGATTGTTCCCGTTTAAACAGCAATCTGCATTAAGTTCGCTGGAAGGGAGCGAAGCGCTGTTTCGATGCTTGCGCGGATTACGCCGTTTAAACCCAGCGGCACCGTGAAATTACGGGGAAAAACGTTTCACCGTAACGGGCTTGTCTTACCTATCGCGCGCGCGCGTACATCCGAATAGCAAACGAATATCACATGTGAAACACATCGGAATACGTTTGGCGGGGGATGGTAACATCGAGAGACGATTACCCGGGGAGAGAGGGAGAGAGAGAACGAGCACGTGGGAAACCGACACGGAGAGGGCTGTTTCGCTATTTCTAAATACATACACACGTGTGTGAAGTGAAGTTCACGGATACACACGGACGGTGGATTGTGCGCGCGCGGTTTCGTCGGGAAACGAAAGCTGTAACCCCGGCTCTCGAATTTCAACTCTTGATTCTTTTATTCGATCCGAACTGCTGTGCAATGCTGGCGCAGTCTTTACCAGCTCGTTTGTACGTCGTAGGTAATGTGCTCGCTCTCTCTCTCTCTCTCTCTCTCTGTCTCTCTCTTTCTCTCCTCCTCTGTTTCACCGAAAGTCGGAGAAAGAAAGAGAGTGTCTGTTGAATAAGGGCGGAGAGACTTAACGTTACGTTAGTTTAGAAGCTATTGTCGGCCGAGGGTTGCACACGAGAGCAGCCGAGTCGTGACTCGTGCTCTTTCGCTGCTAGAAAGCGGCGATACAAGGGCGGGGAGGGGTGGTTACGGTTTCAGACTCGGCTGTGACCGGTACGTGTATGAATATTTTACAAAAATGCACGCTTCAAAGAATCCAGTCATCCCCTATTCACGGTTGCTCGAATTTCCAGTCGCACACGGAAACGTGCTACCACAACCGAGAGCCGTTTCCTTGTTTTAGAATAACTATTGTGTACGCTCTCCTTGAAGCGTTGCACTGGTCCCTCTCGGATTCGGATTCGGTGCGTGTGTCGTTCCTCCGGTCTTAACAAACGAACGTACACGTCTTTTTCCCCCCCTCTGTCCTAGTTTGGGAATTTTTCTCCTCGTTCCTGAGCTATTTTGAAACTGAATCGTCACCGTAACGAGACAGGATTGGTCTTTACGCTTTAAGTGCGTTCTCTACACGCGCGATCTGGAACCGTTCGAATATATTGTCGCCGTAGAGTGTTTCCACTTTACGAGCTTCGTCTGTTTTACTACGCGCGAAGATGGAGACACGTCACAAAGGAGAAAGTTGTAAATGAAGATCGGTAAACATTACCCGAAAGACGCGCAGCGGCAAATTCTTTCTTTCGGGGACAGGATAAAGTTTCTGGACTTTCGGTGCACCGTTGCGAACTTCTAAACGTATAAAACCGATAACAAAGCGATTCCTGAGAGGCGTTCCACGTTGTTTGCAACAACGTACGTCGCTAACTTCCAACCCCCTCGAAACGAGCTTCCCCCAGTGGAGAGAACGCGACTGAAATTTCTTCTGGAAACCCGCGGTCACGAGCCGAGAAACAGAAAGAGGGTCAGTTCCCGGATCGTTGATTATGGGATTAAACGATTCGGTCGAACTCCCTCTCTCTCCCTCTCTCTCTCTCTCTCTCTCGTCGTTTATCATGAATTCTCTTTATCTTTGGGCACGTGGAGCACTTTCGGGTCCGTGGAACCATGAAACCAACCGGCCGTCGCCTTCCCCGGTACCACAAGCAAACGACGTTGAACGACGTGAGATTTATTCTCACGCGGTCTGCCTCTCCTTCGATACGTCACGCGGCTTAATCGTAAATTGTTCCCACCTGCGACGGTCTTTCAACGCCGCGAGCGAGACGGGACATTTATTTCCTCGAGCTTTCTGCCGCCGCGACTCATGATTTATGACCGCGCCGATCGGTTTTCGTTGATTCCTTTGATCGAGGCTTTATCGTTAACGAACCTATCCTTCCTGCGGTGCTGTCACCGGGGCTGCCGCTGCTGCTGAAACGGATCTCCGAACAGCGAACTCGCGAGAACGTGTTTCGAGAAACGAAAAGGAACCGGGGGTGCTCTTCTCTGTTTCTTCCTGGTACACATCCGCCTTTGTGTTTGCGCGGAACACGCGGAGGGTGAGGTAACATACGAAACATATAATGTGTTACGCAATCGCTGGAGAAATGATTGTCTTGCGTTGCTTGGATTTTGCCGGTTACTTCGTTCGGTTTGTTTCCTCAAAAAGAATGTAAGATTCACCTGTACGAACGTAATTGAAGAATTGAAACTAGGTAGAAATTCATTAAATATTTGCAATAAACACGCATCTTTGAATTATATATATGTTTTATATATATATATATATATATGTAGGAATCCCGGCTTGAGACCCCATAAAAGATGGTTGTTTATTTAAAGTTAAATAAAGAAAATTCTTTCGTTTAATAATGATTATAAAGTGACATTTTACATTATTTTCTTAATTGCTAAACTCGCTAGACTCGCAACTCTCAACTCACTGTCCTCTCTCTGACTGCTCGAAACTCACTGCCTTCTTACTCATCTGCACAAAATTCGTCATTCATACGCACATACACACAAACGCATTCATACCCTTAATATTTTAAACGCTATGCCTGGAGGGCTATCCATAAACATTCCCAAGTCCCAGGCCTACAGTTTCTCTACAGTTTATGGTACACCACTTGGAACATTTGCACTTATTGAGCACTGGAGAAAGTTCTAGGCCCTTTCCCAGAATTTGCCCATCCCACATATATTTATGTATATTTTTATATTTATCACGTACATATTTTATACATATTCCCGGATATCCTGTACATTTTCTACAAAAATCCGCAATTTGTTAGTCTTTGAAATTTTACAAGATCCTCCTCAACTCTTTTCCCCAACTCTTCTGTCCGTGATCCGAGATTTAAGCACGACGTTCCATTCCGCACGGTGCATTCTAGATTTTGTCTTCGCCCTTTTGTCGTTGCGTGATGAATCGTGCAACATGCATACGTCTCTTTCCTGGGGAAGAGAAATCGCGCGGGAAATCTCGTTCGAAAGTCGCTTTTATTTGTGTATTTCAGCGAATTTTCGATACTTGAGAAATAAGATGTCCGCGCGAAGCGTGCGAGTCTTTATTAATAGATGGAAGAGAAACGGGTGAATGAAGGGGGGAGGGAAAACGAAAGGAGGACAGGAACGTAACGAGTTTCTGCAACGACCGTCCAATTCGGTGGAAGTTCATTTGCAAAAATTTTATTGCCCCGCGCGCGCCCAACTTCCTCTTCTTCCCCTCCGCGCGTTTTTTCGACGTTTATTAAATCCTCGCGCTTTGTTTCACGCGCCTTTATTCCCCTTGGAACAATGGTACACACGGTCGATTCTCCAACCGCGGGGGGGAAGAAAAAAAAATTTCTGTCCCGCGACTTGAAAAGAGCTCGCTACCTCGATCCGAAAATCGACACGATCTCCCTAAAAACGATCTCCCATCCTCCCTTCCTTTCTTCGTACAAATGACCCTTTCACGTGTCTGCCGGGACGTTCGTTAGGTGAAACCTAAATCTGCAACGTGAGAAAAATGGAGATGTTGGTGGGGAAAATACAGTAAGATGGGATTACAAGTTTGGAGGGATATTTCAGTTGAGTCGAGTAATTTGTCTTGCAATTTATCTTGAACCTTTGACTATCGTACTGATTAATAGACCGTCGATTTTTGCTCGTGAGGAATTCGAAAAATTTTAAAGTTAAAATTATTTTTCTGGTCATATTCTTGAAAACACGAATTCGCATGAAGACCCGCTGTTTAGTTACTAATTCCAAATCTATACTTAAAAGAATTAAAAGAAAATTAATATTTAAATCGAAACGATAAAATATAAACGATAAATATTAATTTAAATCGTTTCGATTTAAATATTAATTTTCTTTTAATTCGTATAGATTTGGAATTAGTAACTAAACAGCGGGTCTTCATGCGAATTTGTGTTTTCAAGAATATGACCAGAAAAATGATTTTAACTTCAAAATTTTTTTAAATTAATATTTAAATCGTTTCGAGTAGAGATGGCGCAAATAAACTACAAATCCCGATACAAAGGAAATTTTCAGGCCTCTGACCCATGGAAATAATTCATGGATCGTGTTAAAAGAACAACGTCGAAGAAAAATAATCGGTTTCTCGAGTGACCTATTGTCGGCGAGGCTCCTTGCCTCGGAAGCTGTGAAACGGGATGAAACGTAAGGAAAATAAAGCAAGCAGCTTCGGCGGCAAGTATTTCTCCGTTAAATGAGATTTTGATACAGCGAGATCGAATCGCTGCGGCGATCGGCTCGGCGCTGCGGTTCTTCGATAAGAGGGGTGGGGTTGCGATTAGGGTGGCTAGGGGCTTGATTTATCGGAAATTAATATGCTACAACCCGTCGAGACTCGGTGAAAACACAGCCTGCGCGGTTCCGTGCACGAGAATTCTCGTTCGTTGGCTCATCGTCGGCTTAAAAAACGCCGCGGTAACGAAGCGTAGATGAAACTGGCTGAAGCGTATTAATGTTTCTCGAGAGCATCGGGAGTACTCTCGGCAGAACGGCGAAGAACTTGGCCGCAGACTCGAGGGACGGAAGGACTTCTGAATGGCGAAGATAGAGTCTCGGCGAGCTCTAAGAACCTGCCCGTTCGTGTCCCCGAACGAATTTGGGAAATGAACCGCGGCTCGCTCGAGAGCTATGATGGCTTGACTTATGGCTTCCGAAGGACGAACCCTGCGGGGATGTTGAGTCACGATGAACATTGTGTCCTCCCCGTTGTCTTATAACTCTGTCGCTGCTTCCACTGTATTAGCGTAGAATGTAGAATTGGCGAGAAGGATTAGGAGAATTGTTTCAGAAGATAGGGTAGAATCCTAAGTGACTGAGGAGGAGACTGAAGAGTTTTGACATTCAGTAATAAAATTAGTAGAAACTAGTGGAAATTAATTGTACATTTGAATCAATTCATTGCACATTTAAAGTTGATTTGAAAAACACATTAGGCAAGATTAGGAGAATTTTGTTTTAAAAGTAGGGTAGAATCCTAAATAAGAAGAGGCTGAAGAGTTTTGAAATTCAGTGATAAAGTTAGTGGAAATGATCTATTAATTATATATTCGAAGCAACCAGGTGTACGTTTGGAAAACGACAGTTAACACTTTCATGACGATCCATATCGTCAATTTCATTTTCTATCATAAATATAAAACAAGAGAAGAGAGAGAACGCTCGAATGGTTCTTCAAGAGACTAGAGATAAAGCTAAAATTTGTAACGCGATTAATTTGATTCGCCATTTCGCGTTACGGGTGATTCCTTACGGGATAAAGTTCGGTCGAAGGCAGACAGAGGAAGTAATCTAATGCATAAACAGTGTTCCATTTATCGCTGCGAGACTCGTTCGCGGTTACAGGGCTGTCTAACGTTACGCGTGTCGAAAAGTTTTGAAATTAACATCGGTGTGCATGACGTCCGCGGCGGTAACTCGCAAAACATGTTCCGCTGGGTGGCGGAACGTGGCGGAACTTTGCCCGATCAGATATAATCGAAATTACACGTATATTAATCGGTAATCTCGTTGTTGCTTTCAGCAGTTCCATGGAATAGCGACCATAGCAACGATGACCAGCATGAAGATTTTTCGCGTGTTTCTGGCACTCCTCGGAGGCACGCACGTGCTATGCGCGCAGCCATCAGTATCGCCGACAGTGAAGACTATCGGTGAGTCTTTCCTTCACGTCTCTAGCAAGTAGTTTTCATTTTTCCAAAAGTCAAGTACTCAATCTGTTTTTGTCTTTGGTTAATCTGTCAGTCTGCGCAACCGACACTATTTAATGATATCTGCTAACTGCATTTATCATCTATAATATTTTTAATTATTATCATGTGTTCCAAGATTGACGCCAATTGTCAATTTAAATGTAAATATATATATATTTCTGGCTCTTTGTCTGGTAGAATTTAATTTTATTTAACTTGATATAAATTGCTATTGTATTTGTTTGAAATGACATTAGCGATTTATCTTCAATTCACGATTCACGTGAATACTTTTGAATAAATCTCTCTACCAGCGTGCATAACCAGGCGAAAAGACAGTGAGAAAGAAGTTGCGTCTATTATAAAGAAGCAACTCGCGTAACTCGTCGAAAAGATGAAACAACCGGTGGAAACAGGATACTTGGCAATTATAGCATTCGTCCGAGTTTTTCTGCTTAGCAGAAACAGGGTCAAACGTTACAACCACTTCACGTTACAATTACGCGAAGACGGTGCGCCGCAAGACGAGCGAAATAATCGGGATCAAGATCGTCAACGGTTTTAATGAAACTTTCGCCGGTGATGTCAGTTTGAAAAAATAGGTCGAAGTGTAACGAAAGAGAGAGCGGAGAATCGTCTCGATGTTGTGGAAGTTCTTCACTTGAAGTTCCTGACAAAATCGTAGATTACGTGCACACTTCCACTTCAACTCTCGACGAAATCAGCTCGTTCGTACATTATTTTAACTGGTTGACAGACTAATTCTATTTACAGTAGAACACTTGCACGTATATATATGTTACACGACTCAGACTAAATTTAGGGGCCATTTGTGACTATAAATTACATCTTTCGCAATTGATGTTTGAAAAATTAAACAAGAGCGAACGAAGATATTCCTTTTCGTGACAAAATACTATCAGAACGTTTGATACACACTCGTCAACATTTAAAGGGACGCGTGTATCCTTCTTTATCGTGTGCGATAGTCAAGGCACGTGATATTCGCCAGAGTGCTCGGAGGCATCAGTGTATCGTTCAGACAGCCTAGATAGTGACGAAAGCGAACTCGAAGGCGTTGGTTTTCTATGTAATTAACGACTATCCATCCTCTCGGTAATTATGAAGCCGAGAGGGGGGCGGTAATGAAATCTCTGCAAGCGGAGCCAGCTGCTTTCTGCTCGCGTGGAAACGAACCGGCATGCGAACGAGTCTGTCAAGAAGACAGACGACCGATGTGTATCTACCCGTTCCATTGTAAACACGTAATTATACGATTCCGTTTGATATCTGTCATCTGTCTAGCCGTCGACGTTCGTCAAATTCGTGGCTCTCTCTTTCAGAGAGAAACCGTTTTTCCGGCCTGATTCGCCACCTGAAGGAACGATCCTCTTTCAACGGGCATCGTGGATCAAAAGAGCGAATGGCCTCGGCGTTGCTTTATACCGGACGAGCTCTCGAGCGGGTGTGTATGCGTCGGTGTATATTCGAACGATCGAGGAAGCAAAACGCTGGCAGGGTTTCGTTTCTTAACGGAGAAACGCGAGCTCGAGTGTCGAGCGAAGCCGAGCGCTCTGGAAAACTCTCGCTGCGAACCAGTTTCGAGAACACGCTCGAAATCGATAACCGCCTCACGAGTCTCTTCATCCCTCGATGTTTCCATTAAATATACCATAATGGCCACGATTCGCCGAATCACGATCACGTCGGCCACGTAATCGTTTCGTTGGAAATTTTATTTCAGAGAGTTCGCGTTTCATCACCGACGATTAACGTTACACGTTAATTACGCGTTCGTTTTTTCCCCCCAAATCGCAACAAAACCGACGATCGTCCTCTCTCTCTTTCTCTCTCTCTCTCTCTCTCTCTCTCTCTCTTTCGTCTTTCTCCTCGGAAAAATAATTTTCGTCGACGATGTATGGAAATTACGCGATCGAAAGCTGTATCGTTCGTCTAGCGCGGAAGAATGATATCGTCGTAAGGTAGCGGTAATTTATCGAGCGAATATTACGGTTTTCCAGAGAGAGAGAGAGAGAGAGAGAGAGAGAAACTACTCGAGACGATGCGAGACGCAGAAAAGACGAGAAGAAAGCACGGCGCGGCGGCCTCGGCCAGAATGGGAAAGGGGGACGCGATAAATTCGATTCCCCATATTCGTCATCGCGTTTAATGGACGAAATTCCGCGACGTGTTTCGAGTTTCCATTTCATTGAAAACCGATATCGGTGCGTGGTCTCGAGCCAGAGACAGGCCTGTTCCCGGTACCGTGTACCAACATCGACTTTCCGTTATGGCCCTCTCTTGCGTTGTCGTCTAGCTGTTCGAGCACCACTCGTAGCGCCTTGATTACGTTCGAGAGGGAAAAGCCAATATCGCTGTTCCACCGTTTTCTCGCGGTTTCTTCGCGAATAAGCATGTGTTCCATTCCTTTTTTCTTTCTCTCTCTCTCTCTCTCTCTCTCTCTCTCTCTCTCTCTTTCTTTTCCCTTGCAAAGCACCGACATTGTTGCCTTCGATGTTTAATCACCGGCGTACTTTCCGCTTCTTTCTCCGAAAAAAGAGAAAAAAGAAACGAATCAGTTCGTTGGAAGATACGGTACGATAATCAGCGAACGATATTTACCTCGATACTTTTAATCAAACGTGCACGATGATTAATAACGGGGCGTTCTTTCGTGAATGATAACTTTACATTACGTGGTGTCTCGGGTATCGCGAGTATGCAATTTTTGCCCAGGTAGCTGAAGCAATCGCCGTGGCGATTGGTATTCGGTTCTCGAAGAAAACGCTTTGATTTCAGGAATTCGTTTGTCGGGAAGTTCTCGCCTTTAAAAAGCTCGAACTGACTTTGGAATCCTTGTTTCGACTAATAATCAGAAACTGAATGAAAACTCGCCTTCCAAATTTTAATCTAACGTAGGAAATCTATGACTTTTCATCCATTAGGAATCTCTCTACAATTCACGAGTGAACTTTAATCCAAATGCAATATATATATGAATAATTCATATTTTAAGAATAATTCAAATTTTAAGAATCTCCGGAAATTGAGAGAACATTGAAAACAGTAGTAAATTCACGATCTCTCGTTGAATGAAACGAGAAATCGACGTGAAAGTAACAAAATAGTGTCAGTTTGTGTCATTGTGAAATTAGAATCTGTCTACAATCTACAAGTGAATTATCCAATATATAATATAAATGTCCATATAATAATCCATAAATCTGAAGTATCTACGCAACATTAAAAATAGTAGTGGATTCACAGTTATGAAATAGAAATCGACGCGAGAATAACAAAATGTGGGGCGAAAGTCTCTCGGAATAGAGATGAACTCGTTCAAGTCGCGATCGCGCGAATCGATTTGTCAAACCCATTGATGACAGGGTGGTCCGATATTACCGTGACACTTTTTTTCCTCGTCGCGGCCGCTGTGCCGGTCGTTTCCATCGAATTCGTTTGGCATCCTCATTCCGCTCGGGATTATACGCGATGGCGTGTATAATGCGGTTCGCGACCCCGATGTCATTCGGCGTCGCAGGAAGGAAGAGGAGCCGCTCCTTCCAACAATTCCGGGACACGGTAAAAACTAAGATTACTATGCAATGCAATCAGCGGTGTGCCGGGGTTCTTTCAGATTAAAACACAGCCCCGGGATTACAGGTCGAAAACTATTGTTTTGCCAAGAGCCGCGTCCAGGCAGATTGTGTGTGTACTCGTACCGTACGAACACTTGGCAAAAAGAGAGAAAAAAGAACAAGAAAAGTCGCGGTGATAACACGACGCGTTGGAGGGAAGAGGAAGAGAAAGAGAGGTCGAAAAGAAAATACCACACGGTCAACTCGCACGGCCGAGCGGTACGCGCGTCGTTAACAGCTCGACGCGCTTCGCCCGCTTATCCGCTGCGTTTCAACTCCATCGGGCATTTGCATATTCGCGGCGGCGAACCATTTTTACAAAAGGTCGCGAAATTGCGGCGGAGATCGTTGCCGCGCAGCGATACGCCCGCCGCCACTTGTTGAAACGATGATAATATTAGTTTTGCGGCTACTCGTGTCGACAACTACGCTGTTGATAAAACACATTTACCATCTGCGGGACTCGGCCGTTGCCTGTTTCCCTCCTCCGCTCGTTTGTTTCTACGCACCGTGCCGTGAAAAATTTCGGAGCCACTCGGGCGATAGTTGAATTCTCGGTTGAATTTTCTTTTTACAACTTGAAGCTTCCGAGGAAGCGAGACTCTTGAGATTTTGAACTCTCGAGAGTTTGAAGAATCCAGGTGTCGAACTTTCGAAATTTGGAATCCTCGAACTCCCCGATTTCTCTCGAACTTTTCAATTTTTTAACGTGTTTTTTTTTTTTTTTTTTTGAATCACTTTGGTTCCGAAATCTTTTAAAATTCGATCGACCGCAGATCGCTTGGAAAAATTTGAATGTTGCGCGAAAGAATTCGTCGATCTGTCTTTCACGGCGCGGTGGCAAGTGCCCTACTCCGTCTAATTGCCATTCGCGATTCGTTTCGTCTGAAATAATTTCCGGAATTTCGAGCGGCGAGATACTCTCCGCGCAGCTCGACACAACCTTCGAGTACATTTTCTTTTTCTCGTTTTTCTTTCTCACAACGGTTTCGTGGCCGAAATCGGTCGAGTTTCTCGGAAAAATGTGTCGCCGGTCGCGGCGACGACACTCGTACAGCCGTGAAGAAATTGAAGTGTACACGAGCGGCCTCAAGTTGCCTAGACTACTCGTTAACTTTATTCCGTTTTCGGACTGGTCGCCGACAAGTTCTCTCTCTCTCTCTCTCTCTCTCTCTCTCTCTCTCTCTCGTTTTCTCGTCGAAGAAATTCTCTTACGAAATTGCTCGCGCGTTTTCTCCAGCCGAGAATTTTATCACTGGCTGCCGCGCACCAGCTTCGAATTAATGGTTATTTTATTCATACGAGGCGGTTCTGGTTCCTTTTGTTCCGTTCTGTATTTCGTAGTCCGATTGTCTGCGACAGAAATTCGTGATTAATCGCTTCGTTTCTTATCTACGCCCCCTACGTCCAATTCAAAACGATGACGGAAAAACCGCCGTTACTTTTCTTCCGCCCCTCATTCAATTCTCGCTCGGGATTCATTCATTATCCTCTCGCGGAGTGCGTCGTAAATAACGTTATTCTACCGTTTGAAAGAAGTATATTAGCGCGATGCGGTAAGAAGCGTCGTTAAGAGCGGCTACGTCGGATACCGGATCATTTCGAACTGCTCCTGGCGAATGATTCACGAAACTCCTTGTCCCGTTCTTTCTTCGAAACCGAGCCCTTTCATTTACAATGAGACGAACCGGCGAGAAAAATAGCACCGGGCGACGACTATAATGCAGAGCTGCACAACGTTCGTTCTTCGAAAAATTGTCTGATACATTATTAAAACGACGGTCCGATCGAAATGAGGGTGATATTGTCTCGCGGACAGTTTCTCGAATTGTAACGTCACAGCAATGTTACACGCGTTAACAGGTGTAGATTACAAATTGCGTTTTGTACTCTCGGTAGTAGATGCTTCATACGTGAACACAGTATCGAGGAAATTTTAATGGGTGAGAATCACGAAGGATCTTCCTTGTTGGATACATCGTCCGTCGTTGAAAGTGCAACAATTTCTCAAATTGTACGAATTGCGAGTGAGAAATGTCGTCTGGAAATATTTTGAAACACACGGCGATTTTATCAAATTGTTCAAAGAGGAGATGATAAGGGTGGATCGCGCGAATCACGTCGCGCCTCGATAACGCGTTAAACGAAGAGACAATTAACCGGGAAAGTTTGATTGGCAGGTACGTGAGAAAAGGGCGAATCTAGTCAATGGCCAGATCGAGAGATGGCCAGGGGCAGGGTGTAGGCTAATGCATAAACAATGCGCCGTTTATCCTCGTTGGGGATGCAAGCTCAATGAATAATAAACTACCCTGCAGACACGCGGATAGATAGACCGGTTCTGGTACGGTGCACGACCGTGGCCCTGGTGGGAGGATTATCGACGAAAAAGTGCCGATGCTCGTGCACACGCGATGACCTCCCACACAGCACGGTGTGAATATTATTGCTTTCAAGATTTCGTCCGCCCACACGCGCCATTTAAGCTAGCCCCCCGCGTCGATAAATTCGGGCGAGACCTCGCGCGCACGTGTGGGGGTGCATACGAAGATGCGTACGATTCTCCGCAATAATGGCGAAGACGAGGACACGATCGATCGAGGAATTTATGGCGCGGATGATTTATACCGTGTATACGTATTTATAGAGTGCCTCGGATGTGCTTCGGCAAATAACGTTTATATAGTCGAATTCGACGTTTAGCGTTGTGGATGAAATATGGAGGGAATTTTAGTCGGATTCCGTTTCCTTCCTTACGTGCAACTTCGTATTTTCTAACAAGTTTGAAGCAAGCGGAAACAAGCCATGTTTTCGCGCTGTCGTTTTATTTTTATACAACTCGATGTGGATTCACTGAGGGGTTAAAATTGCGTGACCATCATTTCTCGCAGGGAAAAATAATTTACGGCAGAAACAATTTCTCCGGGTCGGAATCTGACTGACTGCTAATGACTCTCCATACGTACATAAAAAATTCCGATTCAAGTTCCACTCTGACCGAAAGAACTCGTCACGAGCGCGTTTAACGTGAAAAGGAAAGGAAAAGAAGAAAAAAAAAATGGAAACGAAAAAAACTGTTTCGTTCCGTTTGAATCGGCACCGCGGTAATTCGCCTGCATTCGGACGTGCGTCCCGCACGATACGCGAGAACGAATTTTAAAACAGAGAATACCAAAGGAAATTAAGTAGCGAAACGCAGCCGCTCGAATCGCAGGGAATTAGCAGCGGATTCATCCTCGCAGCCGCCCGAGTTTCAACTCTTTGCGATCTTTTTCCGACGTATTCAACGGTTTCCCGCCGCTTTCATCCACGGTTTTTGCAACCGCTGGTTGGCCCGTTGCGTGCGTAATCGGCAAAAGAAGAAAACCGGCGGACGAAGGAAAAGCTTTATTTATTGACGTTTCGTTACGATGGAACGTCGTTGGAACAGCCGCCGCTTCAGTCGTTGAATTAAACGAACAACAGTCGTCGAAGTTGCCGCCGAAAGCGGCGTCTTCGTTTCACATTTCCGACATCTACAGGCAGACGTCGGCCCTTCGTTTCCGCCTTTCGTGTTTCGTTCCCGAACCCATCGTGTCCCGACCGATTTTCAACGTTTTATAACGAAACAAACTCTTCCTCTTTCCGTTCTGTTTGTTTCCTTTTTTTCACTCGCCTCTTCTCGTTACCGAGAAACAATTTGCCGACTGGAAACTGGAGAAGAGAGGCAGGCGGTGAAACACTCGGCGGGTTACTCGGTTGACGGATCGTTTAGCTGTTTGAATTACCGCCGTCCACCACCGTCTCCTAACAAATATTTGCCAAGTTTTACGGAATTCATTATCTCGGCGCGGGGAGGAAAGGGGGAAGGGGAGGGCCCGCTGAACAGTTTAATTGTGTAAAACCGGCGAATTACGGAGGAATAAGTCAGCGGCAGGGCGCCGGATACTTGGATAATTAAAACGATCCAGCGGGCAAACGTGGCGATAGGCCGGCCTTTTAAATTCTCGCCAATTCCAATTCCCTGGCTCTTCGTTTTTTTTTTTATTTTTCTATTTTTTTTATTTTTTTCCTCTCTCTCTCTCTCTCTCTCTTTCGCCGCTATTAACATATTCCGCGGTTCGCCGTAACACGTTACGTTTCCACAGAATTAAACAAAATTTAAAATTGTCCACTTTAACGCGTCGCGTTTGGCGTTTTACTCCCCGTGGCTGGCTTGTCGCGCACGTACACACGGGCGAACCGTTTCTCACCGTGCACGCAAAACAATTTCAATTTACGCGCTACCACGCCCGTGTAAAAAGCGTTCACGCTTAATTTCACGTGAACGTCGCGCCCCATCTCGTTTGCCGTCGCCGCGGGAAACTGTGTCGCGCGTCCGACGCGCGTAATGCGCGCACTCCATCAGCCCGCGACTAAGTCAGTTACACACCTCCGTCGTGGCAAAAACCCTGTGACTTACGCGAAACGAGTGATTGTCGCTTTATCCTGGCTGAAAACCGTTCGCCAAGCAGAGTTCTTCGGTCTCGGGCGAGCGATAATTTTGGGAAGCGGTGAAGGGACGATTACGGAAAGTTTGAAGATGCAAAAATGCAGGCAGCGTAATGTAAGAAGGTATCCAGGGAAGGGTATTAAGAAATGATTTTCTGTATCTTCAATTACGTTCGCGAAAATGTAAAAGTACGTAAGGTTCCGTATTGTAATGATTATCATTGAAAAATCGACGTCATTTTTTTTACGTTTCACTGGGAAGATGTTAATCGTGTGCAAATAAAAAGAAAAAAAAGAAGTATTTCGAAAGTATTTCGAACTTGCAGACAGAACACGATTCAAGAGACGAGAAAATACGTGTCGTTTTTGGTAGAGGAGATTAAATTCCAGAGAAACAAGGAATAAATGTAAAACATATTTTGGAATAGAGTGCTATCAGTGATAAAAGGTACGATATTTAGTGCGTCATTGACACTCGAAATGTCGGAATTATTAGCCCGAATAAATGATGCACACATTAATTTTCAACGTTCGTCGTTTATTTCGCGATTATTTACGCTATCTACTCATGATAAATTCATGAAAGTTGCAAAACAAATCAGACTAGCACCATATGGAAATACCGGAGTATATTTTCACACACCGCGGCCATAAGTCAACTAAACTAAATCGAAATATTTAGCAATGAATTTAACAACGAGAGATTATTTGCAGCGTGAAATCGAATAATCGCCGCGCGCTACGTGTTTCGCAGAAATTTGGAAACGCAAAAGCAATTATCTCGCGTTAACATTTTCTATAATTAGAAAAGTAAAATGAAGCGACTGTAGCTAAAGGTCATTTTCGAGAAACGAGGAGGGAACGATTGACGAGAGTCGAAGTGCGACGAAAATTGAAAAATTACGAACGACAGTTGGACTGCTTACTATTTCGAGATGTGACTTTGCAGAGATATGGAGGATGTTTCTGTGCGGCAGTATGGAACGAAGCGCCGCAGTCGTTGGTTCGAAGATATTGTTCCCCAGATCCTCCGTAGGATGCAGGAGTTTCTCTTGCCCAATATTCTACCGTGCAAAACGTTAAACATTGCGGTATATCCCGCCGTAATTAGTGTACGCGATATTAATTAATCACGGGTGCAGCGAGGGTGGATCTCGCCGGGACGAGAAGATTCTGGGCTAGAATCGAGCGCGGCGGTGGCAGCATCGGCGGCTGTGCGGCCACTAGAGATAACAGTCCAATTAAACATTAACAGCGCAAGTTGAACGAAATACGCGGGCACCGTCTCGTTGTTTAATTCGATTGAAAGTTCGCAACACGCGTGCCGGATACGCGGAAGACAGACTTAACGCGTTTAAGCGAAATTAGATAAGGCGGCAAACGTATGGGTCTACGGGGCAAGTTCCGTGAACGCGGCGGCGAAACTGGGCTAAAACCTACGGAGTGAGAATTTCGGAGTGGGAATAAGAATGCGTGGTGGCGCGTGGGTGGTAAAGTACGAAGGGCGAAGGGATTAAAAAGGAACGGGACGTAGAATGGGGGTGTAGAAGTGAACGTAAAGTAGAGGGAATAAGACAAATGGGGAAGAGGAAGGAATGGAAGAGGGAGAGAAAAGGAGAAAGAGAAAGAGAGAGGGAGAAAGTGTCGGTGGAAAGGGTTTTCTTTAACCCGATAAAACGTGATCCTCGCTTTATCAAGTTAACGTAATCCACTTATTTTCAACCAGCAACGAGGTGGGTTGTGGAGGCCGTCGGATGAAGAACGGTCGTGGAATAGCGAGTATGGGGGGGGCGAGATTATGCAGGTGTAAAGCCCGCGGCGGGAAATACTGCCTTTTAAATTAATTTCAGGGAACGTTCGTCGTCGTATACAGAAGCGACGAGCTGTTTGTCCCTTCGTCGTGTAATTCCACTCCTCTACAACTCTCTCTCTATCTCTCTCTCTCTCTCTCTTTCTCTCTGTCTCTCTGTCTCTCTTTGTGCCATCGGTTCTCTAAACTCTAGCTCGCCACACCTCACGGGTTTGCCCAGGCCTTCGTCTATATCACATCCTGCCGGTTGGACCGGTTCCAATTGCGAATTGAACCGTTCGTAACTGTTGAACGTGAATTATGGCGTTTATTTATTCTGGCCTGTCCCTCGTGCCATTCCCCGTTGGCTATCCTGTTCGCAGCCATCCATCCTACTACGCCCACGAAATCAGTGCTTCGCGAACGATGGCCCGATTGTGTAACGACGTCGATTTCCCTTGATTATAATCAAATCGGTCAATGGAGGATCGTTTGAAAACGCCCCTCCCCCTCCCCTCGTGTCCCCCTCTCCCCCTTCCACCACCGCGCCATACCACAGATTGAAAATGATAGAAATAAATAATTATTTGCAGCGTCCGATTGCCTGCGACTGTTCGCGCGTTTAAAATCGATTAATCGCGACGCCACGTGTTTTGCGCTTTGCCGTGGAGTTGGCAACAGTGCTCGATTGGTCGTCTATTCCCTCTCTCTATTTCTACTCCATCTTTCTCTGTCTCGTTCAACTGAACTCAAACGCTGGCAAGTTCAAGTATGCATTCGAACACGGATAAAAACGAAAATCTCGCTTTACGATCGAACGAGGGAAACTGAAATCTGTTGTTGGGTCGTTCAAAAAAAAAAAAAAAAAAAATATGGCACGAGGCCAACGGTTATCATGCAATTATCAAGAGTGCAAAGTATCAGTATCGACGCGGACAACTCACGTCAATCATCTTTCTTTCCATTTTCGCGTCTAATTGCGGGACAATTGCGTGCGCGTGATTCCAACGCGCACAATTTTCTGTCAGCGTTCCCCGTGACTTCCCCGTGACTTCGGCGCACGCCGGCGGCGAACTAGAGCGAAAATCGAACAAACAGCAGCAACAGAAAACGATATCATACCCCGCGGGACAGTTGTTTGAATTATATCGCCACGCGATGTATGCGTAAACATGTACAATCTTCATTATTATGCCGTCGCCATTATTCCGTATCAGAGCATCGCTGGTCCGCGGTGCGCAAAGTTTCAGACGTTGTCTGAGTAGTTTATGAATACCGCGACGCCGGGATGAGTGTGGCCGTGGTGGATGACTGGGGTCGTCGAGATGCCGGTGAAAACGGAGGGGAGGTACCAGGAAGCGTTTATCAACCCTCTGTCCCTGACAAGCGTGCATACAGACGTAGAATATATACAGACGCGGGTTCCTCTCTCTCTCTCTCTCTCTCTCTCTCTCTCTCTCTCTCTCTCTCTCTCTCTGCAATGTCTCTCGCGCCCTTGCTCCGTACAGTGTACGGGCAACATCATCGTGTGGCGTTATAACTCAAACGCGAAGACCCCTTTGACTAGTATGTACTGGGATAGCAGATATTACTTTTATACACGTGATACCGCATCAGTTCCTCGAGACAAAGGCAGAGCGTATATGACATTGTGGAACGACGACGGGTCGCGGCAGTTGTTAGACGAACAGTGACGTGCGCTTCAATTTCGTCGGAATGGCAGTAATTTTCTACTCCTTCCTTTTCCACCCTGCTTCACGTTTCCATCCCACGGATGGATATATAGACAGGCTTCTCTCCCATTTTTTTTTTCTTCTCTCCACCCTCTCTTTCTCTTTTCCTTTCTTCTACTAATTTCCTGGTTCACTAGACCTCCACGCGGACTTTTCCATAGGGCGATGGTTAAACGATGAACTCGCTCGCGTTGAAGAAGCGAGCTCTTGCGGTTGCAGCCCTCTTGTCTCTCTTGACGACGCCTGGAAACGTTCCCCCGTTCTCCGGGAAGAGAATTTTGAAAATACGCGAGATCGGTGGAACCTCCTTTCTCTCTTTTTTTTTTTACCTTTCCTGGTTGGAATCGTGCTTGCGATATTTGTCGACTCTTATTGAGTCAAACTTGCGAGTCGCTTAATTTTACTACATTTTGATTTTAAAATGTTTTAATTAGTTAAATTGAATCGTTGGCGAAACATTACTCTCCAATCTTCAAAAAAAATATATATTTTTTTTTTTTTTTGAAACGGGTTGTAAATGTTTGATAATTTTCACAGAATTTTTCGCAATTGTATGAAAATTTGTCACATGTAAAGTATATATAAACCGACATATTCCCCGAAATATAATTCAATATATCTAACGTGATATATTTATAAAATGATTCAACCTCTGAACTTCTGTACGCCACCAATAAACGCGCACGATCCAACGAGTGCACCCAAGGGTTAATACTGTACTACCATGCGTCGCGGTGTATTATCGCGCGTATAATGAATTGCCCGGCGGCCGATTCATCGTCCCAGTGATTTGCGATGGAAATTAATTCATGGCAAAGCGGCTAATAAAATTCCCGCCGCGAGATTTCGCGTTTTACGAGGCGGAATCGCGACGAGAGACATGACTGATCGCGGTCGTGGGTGTCGTTTTATCGATGCACGGCAAGGCGGAAGGACGTTGACTAATGATATTGCCATAGCAACTTATTTGTTATCGAAATTGCCTATTACTTACCCTATTGGACAATATGTCTACCGTCTTGTCGGTATCGCCCGTAGGAAGCACGAACTTCTCCTCCTAAGACTTCCCTATCGATTATTGCCGTGCGATATTCGTCCTCGGAGGAATCATTCAGCCCCTAGCAGCTATCAGAACGCAGAATTAATCGTAACCGGGCTCGTTTCGTGAGAAAACCTGTTCTTTTTAAATTTCTTTCAGCCCCATTAAAGTCAAAACAAGTGAGCAAGTAGTTGATCTTATATTGAGTTTTATATTGAGCTGGACCTGTCATACTTAAATTCTCTGTGGAATATCTTTACCATATTTCGACTTGATCGAAATTTTATACGAAAAATCTTCAAAGATAGGTCCTTGATTTAAAGATATGAATTTCGACTCGTCAAAGAGGGATATTTTATGAAAACGTCACTGTTTCTTGGAGAGTCTACCCTCGCTTCGAAAGTACACAACTTTGCTTTCTGATAACGCGCGAGAGAGAAAAGAAACGAATTATCCGGGGACAAAAGAAAAGAGAAATGGAAACGGAACGTAGATAAAGCACGATTACTTTAATTTGCTCAAAAACTGATTAGAGTTGTTTGGCCGAGCATCCGAAAAGGTTAGAGTCCGATAGCACGACGTGGATGAACAAAAGATCTTCGCTGCGTGACGAAACAACTTTACATTTTAATAATCCAACGTGTACTGTAGCATGGAAATAGATTGGCACGCAAGTGACGCACGGAAATTATTATTACATCGTGCGACGAATATCTCTTTCAAATTATTTTACTTATGTACAACTGAACTTTCAGAAAAATTCAAAAAACTCTTCGTCATCGTGCGCAGCCCGCTGAAAATCTGACGGAACGACGCGTTAGGCGATCGTTTAGGTGAAACACGATCGCGACAGAGAGAAGAAGCTGGAATTCGTGGTGCCGGATAACGCAGGGTGCCGGAGTAATGGCAGGTTCATCTCGGGCCGCGTACATGTATCGGAGATAGCAATCGGCTGGTGATTAATTTGATCGTTTGTTTCGCGTCACGTACACGGCTCGTGCATAAATATGCTCACGGACAAACACACAAGTTCGGTTTAATTGAAAGGCGAAACGCGTGCCCCGAGCTTGGAAGATATTAATTAGCTTTCAGAGTTAATCGCGTTCTCCGTGATGCCTGCCGCGGTGTTCGCCGGATCTATGCGTTTTCACACGGTCCGGCAGTAATATCTCTGACCGCGCCCGATCGACGGAACAGAGGTCGACGACCCCGAACGGATAAATCATCGAAATCGCAGGAGAATTCACGAGGTTCGACCGATTCTGCTCTCTGATAATCTCTCCGTGAATCTCGGTCGTAGTCTGAAGGAGGGGGAGAGAGAGAGAGAGAGAGAAAGACAGGTAAAGTCTATCGGTATGAAACTTGGGGCTTTGCAGATTTATCTATTGAGAGAGAACTGGAATCGATATTAATAACCGACCCGCATCAAGGAAACGCGAAAGTAGTTTCAGTAATTATTATTACGCAAGTATTGGAAGGGTTGGCGAAGCGAGTGGAGAATTGCTTTGATACGGAATTGTCGAATCATTCTGTGCTCGACTCGTTGAATAATTCTCTGAAAACTCTCTCTTCGCCTCTCCTCCCCCCTCTCTCTCTCTCTCTCTCTCTCTCTCTCAGAGTAGACGTTCGTTTGAAATAAGTGATTTGCCATTGCGACCGTACAAACGGCTGTGATTTGTACAAATCATCCTTTGAATCAAGCTCGTTACCAAGCTGCTTTGGCAACGAAGTGTATCGCGTATCTCTGTATGAAATCAATATACGAAACTCCACCGTTCCCTCTGTCTCGTTCGAATAGCTGTTTGAGCACGCATGTCATTTCACCGACACAGTGCATCGAATTTAATTGTCCGTTAATTTCTCCAGCGACACAAATATTGAAACTATAGGACGACGAAGAAGAGGCGGAAAGAAAGAGAGATTTTCATGTAATAGATTTCAATTTTTGTACTCGAATCTCGAACGCCGTCTGATAATTATTATTCATATTCCACTGGCGTTTCACGCCGGCGTTTAATTACGCCTTTCAAATATTCCGATCGACCGTTTTTAATACGCTCCCATCAAACGTTTATTATCCCGTTGTCATCGGGGGAACAATTTTTCCCGGGGAATAATTTACATGAATCGCGTGCTCGAATTGATTCCGCGCCTCTTCCGTCGCGTTGAAAAATATTTGCCGAACATGTGTTTGTCAAAGTCGCGCGTATTTCATAATCAATTCCTTGAGCTCTGTCGTTGGCAGGCTGCTGATTTTCACGCATTTTCGCGCGACTGGATGAATTTGTTTCATCTGTAACGTTGTGACTCTTTGTTGCGGACGTTTTATATACACTTGCCTGCTGAATATTTCGCATCTTCAAATTTCCTACAAATACATAAAAATTCGCCAGTACTCGGTTAATCCGTTGGTGCGGATCCTTCGTTCGTGGGAAATCTGAGTCGCGTCCGTGCTCAGTTTTTCACTGTTTCCGAGCTTTCGAAAAACATGAAACAATTTTCCGACTGCTCAATAAAGCTTCTACTGTGTCAGGTTTGATGCCAAATTTTACAAATGTTGAAAAGGCATTGACCAACTCGGGGGGAATTAAAAAACACGCTCCGTTTCTTCTTTTTAACCGACTCTCCACGGTGGTGTAGATCCTCTTGAAAATACGCGACCCGCCACTCTGTATTTTTATTGTTTTATTTTCGTTAATATTATCTACACTTTCCCACATTAGCCCGCGTGCTTATTCATTTAAATTCTCCCCGAGCGCAAATAAACATTCGTGGTCGAGCGATCGCGGTGCGCTTTATCAAGCCGTGAGCCGACTAATCTCTCGCGTGAATGAAAACGGCGGCGAGAGGGGAGTGGTGAAGCTTTATCGCGTTAGCCGAAAGAATTTCAGGGGGAAATTGGGAACGATTTTCGTCACGCGGCGAAAATGCATCGCATATTTTTCTTTTTTTCTTCTTTTTTTTTTTTTTTTTTTNTTTTTTTGTTTTTTTCCCCCCTCGTGCAAGTTTCCGTTTGCGCTCTCGTCCGCCCGCAGATTTGCCCGTCAGTCCCGCGGCGCCGCGCCGCTCCGCAAGTGCAATTAATCCATAAAATAGTAGGTATGCACGGTGTGCAACGCATGTTCAACAGCAATTTCATCGTCCACGCTCTCCTCTTTGTTTGCACCGAAACCGGGTACGCGCGAGGAAACGTGACACGGACATTTATTCAAAACACCGCGACACGTTTCGTTTGCGCGTCGCGAGAGTGCAATTCGCTCCTAAATCTTTTGTACCCGGTGTCGCGGCCGCGGTGGAGAGAAGATTTACGGGTGCGTGTGCAATGACTGCTTCAATGACTGGCGCGAATAGTACAAGAAAAATGGCGAGCAGGGTGAAGTTCGTCGAAGATTTATTTTATTCCAGAACTGTACGTTTCTTCTGTTTAAAAAATCTTTTTTATCTCTGTTTTTTTTTCTTTTTTTTTTTACAAACAAATAGTATAACAACATAGTGAGCAAGCTGGACAGTAAGTGGTCGTTATTTCTCTTGCGTTCAATTTGCGAAACAATGTTCAGTGTCAGCAATGTAAAAAAACTAAATTGTTAACACAAGTGACGAAGAACTGTTTTTTAAGAACTGTACCAGCTGTTGTAGAAGTCAGAAGTCTGAAGTGTGATATATAGTATGTTAATACCTTATGTATGTGTGTGTTAATTACATTGTCGACAATTTTCAATATTGTGTTAGTGAGTTTGTACCATCTGCAACTAAGAGAAGTATCCACTAGATTGAATACGTACTAAAATCACTGTTTGTGAAACTTAACGACTCTTATCTTACACTGTCTAATGAAAGACGTTGCACTTTGGTTTCATTTGGTCTCTACTCGCGCGAACGTTGCAATTCGGCTGAAACAATGACAAATGAGTACCGCTGTAAGCTCGTTACCGTTAGTCGGAACGGCTTTAATTCGCATCAAACCGTGATTCTACAACCAACAACGTGATACCCAAATACGTGATATGCAGTTAGCTAACCCTTTCTTGCTTAACTAACCCTTTGCGGTTTAATATCGTTTAGCGAGAATCGTCGGCTCTGAAATTCTAAAGACCCGCCAGCCGAGAACAACGACAGCTCGATGGAACGTAGGAAAAAAAGAAGGAAATAATAAAGTCAAACGGCACGGTTGGACTTTAGAAAGATATTGCGTGTCATAGAATTAATTAAGAAATTAATTAAATTTTTTTCTCCGCGTTCAAAATTCATTTCCACCTCTCTTCTTTCCTTTCTCGTTGCCTCTGTCAAAGCCGCGTACACGTCAAGTTTAATTGCCCTTACAACAGACGTGGTAATACGTGGAAATGTTGCGAATTTAGAATATCACGCTTATTTGTACATTTAGATATTCGCTACGACAATTAGATTACGGACAATCGTGCACTCGCACGGAGTTTAAAATTTGCAAAGATATACGAGACGCGGATAATACTCGGAAGATATAATACTCTCAGACTCTTTGAATTAACTTTCCCAGAATTGTGAAAGTGCATTCGCGTGTCAGCGTATCGGTCTGCCGATGATAACGTAACGTTTGAATACTATCAGAAACGGTGAGAGTCAGCAGGAGGAGAAAAAAATATTTCATCGCAAAGGGTGGGTTCTAATTTCATAACCAAGCGCTATTTCGCGTGGAACTCGCTAATCTAGAAGGCCAGCTTCGTCGAATTTCTTTAGTCGCTTCAACATTATCTTCTGGAACGTCGGGCTCTTTAACCCGGGATTTTTGAACTCTTCTTTCACTACATCGTCGATGGTCTTCGCGTCATCCTTCTCGGTCAGAGCGAATGGCAGTATGTTCATCGACGACACCAACGCGTGGACGAGCCGTTCGTTCATGGACTTCTTTATCTCTTTCAAGGTAGGCGGTTGAGTTTTGCAATTGAGCCGTTTCATCGTGGCGGTTAGAGTTGTGATGTATTCTTCGAGCAGAGCCTCGCTACTGAGGCTGTCGTCGATTTCCTCGAAGACGCTCGTGTTGAACAAGTAGTGCAGGTCGATCGCCGGCGAACAGTAGAGGCAGAGCTGGAAATCCACCTGAAACACGCCGATCGAGTCCCCGATCGATGTAGCGACCGTTGGCGAATTGAATTGGAAATGAAATCTGCGCGACGCGCGACGAGCGACGAAAAGAAGCGTGCGGGAGGGGGAGGGACTCGTGTTTAGGAAATCATCGGCAGTCGAGGATTCGTGCTCGGTCCTCGTCGCGACAGACAGGTGGGCAATGTACCTAAACGCGATTCGAGTCGGATTTATTGCATTATTCATAATACACTGCCTTCCAGCGGCGGATATTCCGACCTCTTGATACGTTTCTTCTCTCGCGCGACAGATTTAAACGTTTTGGTGATTCGACAGTGACGTTCGAGTTACAAATGGGAATGATAAACGACATTGGCTGGCACTGCATTTTTATCACTGGAACCTAACCAACACGCCTGATCGAATGACCGGTTTGAAAATCTGATTTAAAATTCCGTATTCATTTTGTTACAATTTCGTTCGTTATGAAGATGGAAGTATACATAATTGTCTTTCTCTCGTCACTTAAAAGTTATTTCACACGCACTGTTTTTTACAATTAAATTGACAATTACCTTTGTGCTCGTCTTGTAAAAAAGAGGAACTTTACTTCGTAATTGGTCGTTACGGTAGGTCGTTACACATTAACATTCGCAATTTGTAATAAAAAATATTATTTACTTACGTAAAGATGCTCGACAGGCTTGTCATTTTTGTCGTATCGGAACAGCATGTTGTTGGTCCACGAGTCCCCATGATTTATGACGTTGAACTCGTCGTCTTTGCGTTTCATCACCTGGAGTTCCTCGTTAAATATCTTTTCGGCGAATTTCTTAATTTTGTCTGCATACCTAAAGCAATTTCGACGGTGTCACGATGGATGTGATTTCGACGGTGTAACAATTAATAGACTGTGGATTTTTATGCAATCGTGAGAAATTTAAGGCCGCGGTGTAAGAATACTTGTTACTAATACTTGGGTCTCATATGTTTCATATGAAATCGCATGAACATCCACAGTCTAACAACTGCATTGTATTTTCATTAGCTTTACTTTTTTCCGTTTGGCCATGTTTCTACTTCATTTGCAAGATTAGTAGCGCCAGCTTTAAAGAAGTCTACTAATTGTAAATTGTCTCTGTTGATCATTCCTCTCCAGTATAATGACTTTTGTTTCGGATCCTACGGAAGCACAAGATCGTTTATTGATATTTGCCATAGTTATTCTTAATTGCAAGACTTCTTAACGATTTTGAGTGTTCAGTAAATACTGAATTATACAATGAGAATATATTTTACAATTTTTAAATTTGATTGCGAGATAAAGGCAAATGCATAAAGACAATCATCCGTTCGTACTGTACTAAACATAAATACAAGAGACGCGCGTTTGATCGTTTTATTGAACACTTGAAAGTTTAATAGCGAATATGACGATAAGACTGCGGATTTTCATGCGTTTGTTTCCATCACGGGAGGTTCGATCTTTCTGGTTCGATTTGCATAAATATACGCAGTCCAATGATGATTTGTGGATTATGTCACGATCGTGTTACCTTCTCGCACACAGCGACTGAAGCTGCATGGAACCTGGCTAATCCTTGAATGGCCAGTGAGGCGTGTTCCTTATCGAGGCCAGTATGACGATTGGCCATACGAAAGTTCAAAGGAGCCAGATCCTCCATGATCAAGCACAGCGGTCGTTCCAGTTTTACGTAATAAGCCTGTGCACTCACGCGACAGCCCAGCAACTCGCTCATCTTCCGCAGCGTGTTCGTCATCATGAAGATTTCGGTCTCGAAGATTTGTGACTCCACGATCTTACAAAACGTTCAGAAACATCTGCTGTGAGATACGCAACAAGTCACCTATCTCTACGTTCTTCTCTTCTTTGTAAATGCAATTTTTCTAGATTCTACGGCCACAGTTTCAAACGGTGAAAACAACTTTACAAGAGTCGGACATTTTTCTTTTCTACGTGAATTTTTCTTTCATTGAATATCAAATAGATCTTACTAACGCATTATATTAGGGGTACCTGTACGTGATGATCGTTTTCCGATACTGTACAGAATTTTATTCTATTTAAAAGTTATAATACAGTTTTAAGTTATGTTACAATAACTGAGAAAATTATGACATTACTCGTCGGTACCCCTAACATTCCTTTATTTTCGTTTCTTTTTTAATTTACCATTTTAAATCATTCGAATATATCACGATCAAAGAATATTTAAAAATATCACCATTTTTTCACTAATTTCCTCGTAACACTATCTAAGAATTAACATACGAGACAAATTTGCCCCCCTGTGAGTGTCTCCACTCCTGAGAAAACGAAAATCTCGGCTAAACGTCCGAGAGATCTTTCTCTAGTCCCTAGAAAATCGATAGGAAAGTTGACTATAGTCGGTATAACTATTTACCAAGTCCTTTCGCGCCCCTTCGACTATCGGCTCGAACTTGAACAAAAGCGACTTCTTCTCGGTGACCTTAGCTGTGCCCTGTTTCCGCGTGAACTCCGCCACCACTCTCACCATGTCGCTGGTGTAATTGTCGCCCTTGTTGGTGGCAGGTTTCGCAGATATATCGATCACTTTTATGGTGCTGTCGACCTCGGCCAATTGTATCACTTTCTCGGTGAAATCGTTGTTCAGCCATGTCACTGTCTCGTAGGCCATTTCTGAAATTGCAATTCGAATTGGAGAATATCCACTCGGCGGGGATCATTGTCCTCGGCAGCGCGGAAACGATTTCTTTACACAGAAACTTATTGTTCACGGCCTTCTTTCCTACCCCGCTTCTTCCGATCTTTGCAATCTTTTTGTTCCGGGTTACGTTCGTCTCTTCTCTCTCTCTCTCTCTCTCTCTCTCTCTCTCTCTCTCTCTCTCTCTCTCTCTCTCTCTCTCTCTCTCTCTCTCTCTCTCGACTATACACGACTCTCGATATTCGCAAGGATCGGTTTCTCGCGTTCGTAGATGGCGGTTTCAATTAAAAATGCAATGGAACGGAGGCGTCTCCTTTTCATGTTTTCATTCATGTTTTCTTCTTTCGGCAGTTGCCACGCGAACGCAGCACGTTTCACTGTGCGGACAGATCCCATCGGAACGCGATCGAACCGTGGTGTTTTAAGGAAATTTACGACTGGTCTCTCTGGAATGCACGTAACAAAGGAACGCGCGTCCCCTCTTTTTTCCCTTCCCCTCGTCAATCGTTTTATTTTCTTTCCCTGAACACGACGGTCGTTCCCGAAGGACTGGAGAAACTTTCGGCGCTCGGGTTCGCCGACGTTTTCGGAAAGATTTAAATCAGAGCCAGAGTGGAGTTACGCACGGGTAACAGAAGCTTTCAAACTCGTTAGTTGGCGAAATTCACGCTAATTTTTAGAAAATATTACGCCACGGCGCGAAAGCGTATTTCGCATTAACCGGCCTGATGTACGAAACTTGTGAGATTGAAGTACAAGAGGAAAACATTTGTAACGCGTACAAACTCTCGTTCGTACATTTTAAAATGATTCGAACATTCAGTGGTACATCAGGCCGATTCGTCGTTTTTGGTACACTTTTGGTACTTGATCACAACTTCCATCGATTGAAAACAGAAACGACACGAACAAAGAGCGAACATCTAACGTTCTATCGTCATCGTAATATTATTCGACATTTCTTATCGATGATTGATTCGTCTTGTTTGAATCTTCTCGTTACTTCTGTAGCAAAGTAATCTGGAAAAAACTCTTGATGACGATCGTGGCAGTCGTGTTAATAATTCATGGCGAGTGAGCGTGTACTGGCCTTTCAGTTTCAACCGATCGCGCGTGCTCGTATGAAAATTCGTAGCGAGAAGATAAGATAAAGAAACGAAACGTTGTACGCGTTGACGAATTGCTTTGGGATTGATCGACCGCGAGAAAGAAACAGAAGAAAGATTGAAAATAACTGTGCCGCTATTCGAGGTTATCGAACGCTTTTTAGATCACGCGAGGGCACTTAATACGAATCGTACAGTTGATTATGTTCCTCGCGGAGAGGAACGAAGAAATCGAGGGCAGACTCGGTTATGATCGTGCCTCTTTTAGAAATCCGGTTCTCGCCCCGCCCCCTTCCCTCTTTCTCCCGCGCGTTTCGCAGCGTTTACGCGCGCATTAATTTGTCGAAACCGTTTATTGTTGACGATGATTTGCTCTCTAAATACCCGATACCTTGAAATATACGTATGATATAGTCGAACGACGCGGCAAAATTAGCCAGCCTGACAATTCGTCAGCCAGCTGGTGATGCACGAGCGTTTGCACGCCCATCGAGAGCGTAACATAATCACACGACGCGCAATTGCAACGAGAAGCAAACTATCCTCATTTCCGAGGTCCCATTGCGCACGAGGCTCGGATCGCTTCGAATTGCCAGGTCGCCGACGAAGTCGACGGGAAATCCCAATCACTCGCTCGGCGGTTGGATCGAAATTTTTTTCCCATCCTCGTTCGAAACGCTGATGTCATCTTTCACTGATTGCGTTACGCAAAAATATTACATACTCGCGAGGCAAGGTCGAAGAGAACGGAGAGAACAGGCGCAGAGACTGGTGATACACTCTCGTCTTTTTCTCGTCAATTTGTTCTTTCTTTTTTCTCTTTTTTTTTTTTTCTTTTTCTTTTTCGGTCGTATCTCGCACGAACGCACGAACGCACGAACGCGTTTATTTACGAGTACGCGGTCGTCGTAGCACAGCGGAGCACACACCGGTAATGGGGGAAGAGAAAGGGCCAGAGATTCGACGGGTACTAACCTGCGAGATGTTATCGAACGAAACCGATTTAAGGAACGTGCACGAAATAATAATAATCACTTCACTCTGCCTCCGTGAACGTCTGATACGGAGTGAGGCACACGGAATAGACGTGTCATGTTTTATACGGACGGCCGCGCATTATTTATACTCCAATCAGAGCCTTCCCGGACCGTGAACGTCACCTATTGTTAATACCATCCGATAACAATCGAACTGAAATGTCACCATATTCGTCGATTTCCTCCTTCGCGTTATCATGTATATTTTCTGAGAGATTACACGATTTTTCTGTTACACAGTGATAATCAGTAAGCGATCGTAGAAGTTATCCGAATGACAGGCGTATTCAGTCTGCAGCTGAATCGTTATCTGCCTTGTGCCTCTTGCAATTAGTCCTTGTATCCTACCGGGTGATAACGCGTATCGTAAGCAAATTATCAGAGAGCAAACAGTTATAGACGAGAATATTTTCTACGATTGCGTACGTTTCCGTGATGTACAAAACATTTCGTGGAATATTTTCAGATTTCGTTGAAAAACTATCGTGATCACATTGGTCAAATTTCAGAGCAATTGGGAAGTGTGTACGCGGAGGTTGCTAGATATTTATCGAGTGGGAAATTTAAAAAGCAAATAAAAGTGTGAATAATTCGTAATTTATCAAGAAAAATTCTACAGATACGCTTATAATGTAACAAGTTTTTTTATTGACAGTTTCTTACCACTCATAGATAATTATCAGCTTTAAAATTTTTTTCTCGTTCGCCGCTCTCTGTGATAAATGTTAGATTATTTTCGAACAAATATATTCTCTGCACTGAAAATTGACTAATTGCGAGCATGGAATGGTTTCAAGGTTGACGTAGCTGTGAAACTACTCGTGTCTCATGACAGCGTCAGTTAGTAGACTCTGGATCTGTGTACAGATATAATTTGAAAGATGGAATTGCGGTGGAAAAATTATTTCACACTCTCAACCCATCGCTTGAATTTCCAATCTTCTAGATTAATTTCTTTATTTACAAATTCGTCTCAATCGTCGCGACTGACATCTGCAAGAATCATTATCTAACTGAAACAAAGTACACCTTGTACTTATAAATATTTTTAAATGTTGAGAGTTCTCTCGAACGCGAGCCAGTTTTCTCGTAGCCACGCGAAAGAAAGCTACGAGAATCTCGTAAGCCTGTCTCGTGTAAACGTACGTCGCGTATAAAAGTAGATTTTAGACAGATCGCTCGTATTTCGCTGCTGCGAAATGACAGTGGAACCCAGCGCAACGTTGAACTTCAAGAACTGCAGCTCGTGTCATTTCAATGCAGCTGAAATCGTTGCTACGGCGTGGCCTCTATTCTCTCGCATTGTTTTCTCGATTCAAATGGATCAATTATAAAGCGTACGATAAATTACACATTATTTTCGCCGCCTTGAGATTCGCCACGAGGTTCATTCTTCGTATTCATTCAGCGTACGATTTATAGACTTTATGCTAAAGGTTGCCGCTATTTAAATCAGTCTAATGTATTTAAATCACCATTCATAATTACTTATGCGAGTCGTGTCTATTTGTGTTGCGTAGTTTTCATAGTTTAGATACACGTCTCGTGTTCGATTCTCAAGAAACGAACGTTTCATCTCAATCAGTTTGTTTGTTATAAATATGAATTTGATATTAATGACAAATTTACGTAATATTTCTTTCTTTTTTTTTTGTGTCTGATCAATTTTGAATGAGCTTCAAATTACAAATATAGTTGCAAGTATTGATAAATGTTTTCGCGCAATATTACCAATAACGCGTCAAGTCAGAGAATCGTTCCCTCTGCTATCGGCGGTTTTCCAGAAAATTATATCAATCGTGTTCAATACTGCATGTTCAATTGATACCATCATCCGTCTGATCGACGAGATTATATTAATCATAAATTTAGACGAGACTTTTGTTTATCAGTAAAAAGACTTGTACAAATAACATTTCAAATGTATAATTACACCCAAGTGCTGAACACAAGCAAATTATTAAAACAAATAACAAATTAAATAACAATCGACTTAGTGAAATATGTATTTCAGTAATTTCCACGCATCAACCGTGTCCTTCCGAGTGTGTTTCGCAACCGAGTCACACAGTAACGCGTCTCACCATGTTTCTTATCTTGCATATTTATAAACTAGATTGCAACTTTTTGCAACTTTTATTACTTTATATAATCACGAACAAAGAGATCGGGTTTTGCTGTATAGAACTTTATACGCACACTGCGTGTTCTCGATAATTTTCCACGAGGGCTAATGACGCGAGTAATCGTAACTTTCGATCGTAAATTTTAATACAATCGTAATTTAATACTAAACATCATTCGCGCGCTATCTTTATTGATCGAGTTAATTAGCGCGGCTGCTGCTGACCGGTCAGTACACCGATTGAAACGAACCGTTTAGGATAAATGTTACATCATCGAGAAGACAAAATTCGAGAGGCAGCGGAGCAATTCGGATCGCGGAGATGACAGGTTCGCGTCTCGAGACGGTGTCAGCGTTACCGAATCGATACTCGCACGCGAACTTGAAAACCGTTTACGTAACGGCGGCACGTTGATTGTGCCGGTTAGGTTGAAGGAAGTCAATTGGTACTGTGTTATGAAAGCCACCTCGGATAATCGTAGGGTTCACGGCGGTTGTTGCAATTCACTGCCTCCATTATCGTCGTCACGGATAGTACTATGCGATAAGCTTGATAATGGCAAATGACCGTGCGAAACTTAATTCGATAATATCGACGAGATCGATGAAGAACACACTCTTCACAAATCTCGAAGATGGTTGCACCACATGGGATTGCGCAATCGCGCGAAACTTCCTCATTTTTAGGTGTAACCGGCTACTGATCATTTATCTGCAACAGAGTGTGTACCTTGATAAGATAAACACTCGAGTTGGCAGAGTGGTAGTAACGTAATATTGCGTAAGGGTTAATATTACGAAGTAATATTGCGTTGTTTCACGGAACGAAATTAATTAACTTGTAACTCGCTTCAGAAATTTTTTCCAATCGGATGCAGCACGATGAAATCGTCACGTTCAATTCGAAGATATACTGATATCAACGATCAGATATAATTTTGTTTGCAATGAAATGATAAATCGCCTCGAAGCAAAGATCGGAATCGATATCCAAACAAAGAAGCAATTCGTATTCTTCGGTTAACAGATTGAAGGCGCGTGGTCGCTTGTTTCGCAATTTCATTAATACGAGATCGGGGTCATAGTCTGTTCGTTATCAGGCTTAATTTGTCAACGCACGTGACGAACGAATCGGTGGAAACTGTCGTTTAATTATTGGTCGAGGAAAACGATAGAAGAAGGCGCGCGAATAGAATTTTATAGGCGTCTCTCATCCATAATCTCCGGCTCTGTATAGGAAGCAGATTGTACTTGCAGCGCACGTGATACGGCGCATACACTACGGCCCCGCGCGTGTAGTTTTATTCCTGTTCGTTTTAATCGTTCCGAAGGAAACGATTTGCCGATAAGGGCGAATGCATTCGAAATCGCGTAACAGGCGCGTGACCAAAATTATACAGCCGCGCGTAATTCTAGAATTCTAGCACGTTCCAATCGCAATCCGGCCGATTTATTTACATGAGCCGATTAAATAGAGCCGTCCACTAGTTTTCAATTAGATTATTCAACGATCACTCGCCGCAAATCGCGCCGATCTCACCCCGACGTGATCGTCGAAAATTCCAATTACAACCGGCCGATACTCGATATATTGGATTGATCAAAAAGTGACACAGTGTTCCTACGATAGATGGAACGATTCTTCATATTTCAAGCTTGTAACATTCCAGTTTTGAAGAAAATCGGTGGCGCAAGTCAATTGGATTCCGTGCGAGCTATCGAACTATAGCGGTTTTAAATAAAACCTCGAATTCTACAATTGCATAAATTGCATAGTTAATGCTTTTGTTTATACACGGCATATTTTTATGGTATATACGATTTCAACTCAAAGACCGATGTCACAAGAACTTGTATTTTTGCAATCACGATTTTGTTTATTCTCGAAATATTAAGAGTGGTCTTCAAATACGACGTGTAAATTTTATTTTCAAAATAATTGCCGAGATAAAATACGTTCCGTCGAGTCGAGGTACTTTTTTAAAAGAAAATGCTAAGAAGATATAAAACTCAAGGCGTTTAAAAGAACGATCGCCTTCGGTTATGTAACGCAAAAATTACTTTGTCGTGAGCTGAGTGAGTTCTTCAAACATTCCGAGTTCGTGACTTGCAAATGTTTTACTCGTCGAGATTTACTACAACATGGACAATAATGTGTGACAAAGGAAATATTAACTCGGGCCTTATGAGGAATTAGATAGTATGATCACGTAAAGAGAATATTTTCGAGAACCAATATTTGCATTGAAACGCAAATTCCTCGGTAGAATATTCTTGCTGGTGCGCGTGTACGATTATAATTTATGATTTCTTCGGTACAATAAATCACGGATCTGTCGTCGTCGTTAGGTAATACGTCATGATCCACGAGTTGTTGTTAGTTCAATGAAATCGACCTTGAGATTATGCTACACACACAGGCACGTAACGTAAATCTTTTCATCGCTTATTCGAAGACGAAATTGCAGTTGAATTTTTGTTGCAACGAAGATCGAAGTCTTTAGTGTCTGATGATTACAGCTGTCTTCCTCTGTTCAGTGTCTGTAGTGTTCAATGAAATTTTGATCGATATTGAAACGTTCTCTTGCGAGATGTGGAATATATAGAAATCTTATTTCATGATCATGCGTTGCGTAAAATACTTTCGAATACTCGTTTGACGTCTCTACATCACGGAAAAATTAATTAACTTCTTGTGAAAATGTTTCCTGTGAAATTAGCATTAATATTTATAGCAAGCTATTCGTGCTATGTAAATTTGTTCTAATGCGATAAATATCTTTTAAATTTCTATTTTAGTATTTCCATCTTATCTCTATTTAATTATTTACATAGGGTGGGCCAATAATCACTTCCTAAAATAAATCTGTAATTTTTATATTATATAGTTTAAAAAAATGTTTCTTCTTTTTACAGATTAAGGTACATTATTTTGAAATTAATGAAATTAGTGTTTTAGTTTAATTTAATTAGTGAAAATAGGCAAGAAGGAACGTTTGGCCCACTCGATATTAGTATTGTACGTTAACCAGGGTCAGAGAAAAAAAATTTACATCTGGTTCGCTTGATGCAAGCGTTGCGCTGAGTTATAATTTGGACTCGTTGAAAAATTACACTGCCGTGTATAGAAGTGAATTTATCGATATCACCATGCCTTTGCACGGCGCGGTACATACGATAAGTTTGAAAAATCGACCGAGCGATTCTTGGAAGCACTTTTGTTCTTACTTTATTCGAGAGGATAATCCAGTTCCCGTGATATCGTGAAATCGGGACATCAATACCATCCAGTTTGGTATTATTGTATTGGAAAGATAGATTTTGAGATCAAATATGTATTTGATTACGGGAGGATATTGCTGCGAAGGGAAGAAGGCTCGTAATATATCGATAATGACGTGAAATTTCATATTGAACTATATATGTATGTATTGTATCATCAAATTCGAACGTAAATGTATGTACATTAATACCAGATAAAACCAGATGTCTGATTATTCGAGATGACTTGAGAATTTGAAAAAAGGGGGAAAAAAACAGAGGCATTACTACTGCGTCTTAGACATATGATGAATGTCAATATCTCGAGTGCAGTGCAGAAAAAGAAACTTCACCGACACGATACATATCACGACGAAGGAGAAAATGAGAAGTTTGATTATACGCAATGACTCGGGAATAAAAAAAAAAAAAAAAAAAAAAACGGCGAGTCATCAAAACACATTGACGATAATACGGCTATTAGTTCATGTATTATTATCTACAAACGCAGCGACGAATGTGTCCGTAGGCGTGTAAATTATTTTAAGTACGTTTTTATCAAAACTCGCAAGGCTTTATTCAACAGTGCGATACTACTAATTTTTACTACGAGAGATAAACGCTTTCACGGTACGTGTACGTGTCTTCACAGAAAATCGTTCCCAACGATAATGAACTAAATACCACGCGTTATCAGTAGCACAAGGCAGTATTATTACCAAATAAGTCCAAGAAAAAAAGTTTCAAGCCGTCTCTTTCCAACGAGTATCTCGTCTTTCTGCGTACGGGAAGTTTACGGGGAATTCATTAGCTATCATAAGAAGGTACCGTGCACGAAAGGATCGTTTTCAAGGAATACAGAGTCGTCTTACTACCAGGAACCAGTGAAAGGAGCATTCTTGTTGGCTCGAAGCGCAATACCAGCACGCGTTACGGTTCGCGAAAGTATTTTGTAACATTCTATCTCTTTCTCTCGCTACTGGATGGTAACTGCGTGGGAATAAACGTTTACTGTTATCGCGATTATCGAACGCGCGAGATGCTGAGACGGTCCACCGGCTGGCAGAAGAAAGCTCGGGAATCGGTCCGGGGTTACGTTCGAACATCGACGTTCAAATATCAATAAAAGCGGCTGCTAAGTCGCGGCGAAACGTGCGACGCGATTGCAAGCACTTGGCTTGAATACAGTCGTTACGTTCTCCATCCCTGTGAAAGGCGTGCTAGGCGTGTTCATCCCCATTTCGCGCAGACGTCCCTTCCGAGTTTTCTTCTTCGTCGGTCGTCGGTCCTCCTCTCGGTGCTCCCCGGAGGCGTACTCGGTCCGTTTGCTGCTCGTTCGAGACAATCGTACGACGAGACGAGAGATGCCAGGGTCTCCCTCTCGGAGACCGGACCGACCTTTTTACTACCGATTGTAGTTTGAATTTCGCGGAGAAGGGACGAATCGCGTTTAATCGCCTTCAGCGACTAGATTTGCACAGACAAGAACCATCGGTCAAGCCACTTCGCCTCGGCTAGTTTTTACAACTGGAAGATTCAGAGCAATGTTTTCCCTTTGACGCTTTAAACCCATTCAGTTAGTGAGGATTTACGTTGCATTGAGAAAGATTGCCGATCTTTGTGCTCCCATAACTTTCGCGCGAGGAAATCGCAATATCGCAGCTGGTCTCTTTCTAAAGGGCGATTCCTTCATTTTCGTATCTTAGACTTTCGTATCCTGGTGTTTTCAAAGATTCTTCGTTGCAATAAAAATGTGACTGATGTTGCTTTTTCTCCGTTTAACTAAATTGAGACTCCTGATTGGAATGAGAGGAAAAGGAGGAAGTAAGATCAGGGAAAATGTGAAAATTACGTTCTTTCTTCACTTTACGATTGAAGAAGAATTTTCTCGACGCTAGATGAAGAGACACGTGCCGTTCAGACAGGGATACAATTGATAAGATAAATGATATTTTGACACCTTTGTTTGTCAGATTACAGAGATTAAACGTGACAATACAAGTTTAACTAATAATCGTATGCGGGTTTTACAATTGCTTCATTGTAAAAGGATGAACAACGTGACTTTACTATTCTGTTGTATTTTTTCGCTAAATTATGAAGTCAAGTTGCTATCTTCGTAATGCAATAGAATACTGTGACCTTTAAAGGCAGTATGCAGGAAAGACAGAAACTCGCCAATGACCAGCAAATTGTACATAAAAGTAATTGCAAAAATAAATAGATATAGATAAGATAATCGCTGTTCACGATTGTTCTGTAATTAAACAACAATAAATGGATAAGAGACTTGTGAAAATTATTTCTCGATACGGAGAAGCCTGATAAGAGAGATTTTAAGATTATCAACTCCATCGGCAAATTTTCAATCAGAACACTTTAGCTTTCTAATAATTGAAAGGAAGAATTATACTTGTAAATATCGTTACCATATTTTTATCGCGTTTTATCTGTTTGGTTGTATTGTAGTCTTAGATTGCATCTATTTTTAGTTTACATTCTATAATCGTTCGGTTGTTCTTCGCCACGCGCCAGATAATATTGAGAAGTTCGGCAACTTATTATATAAGCATTTGGATGGAACGCGTGTAGAGCAACGCCTTGAAAATTTTCCAAGTGATCGCCTGCTATGATATTCGACCCTTGTCAGGATACTTTATTTAAGAAATCCGCCTTTTGTCGTTATCGTTGCTGCGCCCTCGTTCAGCAAGTTAATCCAATCAACCACCCCCCCCCCCCCTCTCGTGCCGGGTCTGCAAAATTTCCAGTCGATGTCAGTGAAAGAACAGAAGCCTCGCCCGGAAGTGTAGGGCTGGCTCGACCTCTCGTGCCACTCAATTTCACGTTCTTTATCTTACTTATCGCGGTGTGTGTATGTGTGTGTCTTTCCCAAATAATAGGAATCGGTAACATGTCTGTTGGGGGAGAGTGTTGCAACCGATAGCTTGATTAGATAACAGCGGGCACAGTACATAGTGCAACAGTGTACTGCGCAGAAGCAGAAGACAAATTGCATGTTGCGCGCTTGATTATTATGAATTCGCCGCTGCGATATTTTAAATTCGCCGCGTGATATTGTGTGATTGCTCGGCAATTACATTATTAAATGTAATAATGGTCTGGATAATTTCGTTGGGCTTTCCCCAGGGGCTAAATTGATCAATTAGAATTTCTTTCGTATATTATTATTATTATATTATTATTATTGCGTGTCTATTATTTTATTGATCGAACAATATGTGTAATAGCTCGTTGAAGTTCTTGAAGAAGGAAATTATTTGTTTACTTTCTCAGGTGTTATTCGTTGCGAGTAAAGGGAACGAGTAATTGTAAATTTCGAAGATACTTTTCGAAAAATTATGTTACGTAATTCAACGTGTTTCTGTTTGTTGATTGACCTCGGCTACAAATTTATCACTCCTCGCACATTATATAATATCACAATACACTGTATCTATCTAATTAAATACGATGATAATTTTAAACGTCGGCGATTATATTGTACAAGTTGTCATGTCCGACGTTATAATTAGCAATTATCAACGTATAAAGTCTCGTTAAAGAGCTTGATACGAAATGCAAGGAAAATTTTACTCCTCTTATACTGTCGTCGAAGGTAACAATGTAAAAAAATAGATGTCGGATTTTTATGAAAAAATTCATTACCTTTGCGAGCGTGAAACATACGAGACAGTGGGAAATACCGCGGTGGAAATTTTAATTCACTCCCCTCTTCAGTTTCTCTTTCCGCGTAGAGAAATAGAAATTAATCAGCGTTAATTGGATAGGAAATTAATCGACAAAAGCAGAAATTTTCTTCGCCTATTAAATGTTAAATACGACGAAACCAATTCGAGAGAAAGTCTACGTTCGATTGTTCGTCTCGATTTCGCGCCAAAGAAATTTATGCGCGCGTCGAGGCACCGTCGGAGACATCGAGATTCTGATCGTTAAAGTGGTCTTGGCTCGACGAGCCCTCGAGCCCGTTAAGAAGTTGGTGAAATCGTGTTTGCAGTGACCCCTTGACAAGCAAGAAGTGGCTTTAGGTTTATACGGTTGGTCTCCGTGCTCAACTTGGCTTATTGGAAGCGAACGATAACACGACAGTATTCATTCACTAATATCCATAGATATTGAATGGCCATCCGTGAATGGCCAAACATCAGTGGTATCCTCAATGTTTTGTGGGAATTTATTTATTTATCCAACGTTCTTCTCGCTTCTCCATACGTTAGCAATACATATATGTACGTACAGACATTGATGACGATAACGTATCATCGTTCGCATTCAAATTTAGACATCACACAGTTCAAGATAGGATTTCTGCTAATTTCCACTATGGTGAATTATGTCTGCAGACGATTACGAAAGCACGAAAACCGCTCTTTATCGGGGCAAAATCCGTGAAATACGAGCCACGTTCCTTCGTGACATTAATTTCCTGTCGATAATGGACGAAGTTATAAAACGAACGACCCATTACGGGATTTTCACGGTTAATTGCCTATTCATGATTCGAACACGTTTGTACAGCCAGTTTCTTTCTTCTTTTTTCTTTTTTTTTTTTTTTTTTTTTTTTTTTTTTCTTTTTTTTTTTTTTTTTTTGTTATTTTCCAGCGACGCGTTCGCGATTACTTTTTTCCCTGTGTTACCATTTGACTGAGTGGTTTGTAATTTATGTAAATCGACAATTAGCGTCACTTTTGCGTGATTGTTATTTATGATGGCCGAGATAATAACAAATTATACAATCTCGGTTACATTTTTATTAAAAATATCAGGATTAATGACGATAACGAGACTCTATCTGACAATGTAGAACAATTGTTGGTAATTCAATCGGTTTTTAAGAGAATCATAGAGAATCCTCCAAAATGTGCCAGTGTAAATTTATTTAAAATTAAAATTAATTTTGTTTCATTTAGTATTATCATAATGGGACAGGTGTGATCTAACTGTAGAAAAGAGTAAAATATCCAAAATATATTCAAGATAGTTCATTTACAGCTCAATATTACCGATAATATTTGCAGAATCAAATCAATTTTTATTTTATTTCAATTCCCTTAGATGGCGGTCGAGTTTGTACAAAAAGTCTACGATATAATAATCATTTTCGGAGATGTGACTCATCGCGAAATTTCCATTTCACCTTCCACGATCGGCGTAGATTTTCGATAGCTTCAACAGGATTAGCGAGTAATCCATTCTGCGGGAATTTAAGACGCTCGTGTCCCGGATTCGCGGGATCACTTTGTACACGATCGACTTTATTAGGGGAAACCTAAATAAACGGTCGATTGTTATCAAGTTGGGAAGTCGAATCACGCCCGAAACAGCTTCGAAATCTCAATTCCAGATCCCGGAAATGACTCTGTCCCTAAATGGACTTCGATCTCGAATCAGAGAGAGATCTTACTGCTTTGTATACGGCGACTGTCTCTCCCGGTTCTTACAACAGGTGCAAGATAATGAAGCTTTCGAAGCTCGAGTGTTTCAGCTAGACATCGATTTAATTCAATTATCGAAAGACAGTCAGCCAAGGGTGGGCCAAGTATAATCCCGACGGAAATGCTCGAATCCCAGAATCGAGAGGAACTTCTGGCTTCTCTGATTTTATCGTCGTCGTTCTCGTCTGAATTTTACTCCGTTCGCTCGTTATTTTACCTCGCGCCATGGTATTTAATTCACCGTTTATTTTGTGTTTCGTTTAACTTGATGCATCTACCTGTCCGACTTCAGAACTTTGGTTCATCCGAACGAAACTCAACCGTCCCCTAATTGTAATTCATCCGCTTCTTCAATCTTCCGTTTTCAGAAATTTCCAACGATTTTCATAATCTCGCGTGACATTCAACTTGATCCCGGCACTCTCCGACACATCCGCCCCAGTTACCTATACAGTTTCTACCTCGTCGGAAGAAACGCAACAGTTGCGCGACTGCAAACTTTGCAAATTCCAAATTATCGGACTAACCTGCTCGACGGGTTGAAATTGGAAAATTGCAAATGGGAGAGGCGTTGTCAGTCGGCGTGCGATATTGTTGCCAGATTATCCAGTGAATAACACAAACTTTTCTCGATACTCGACGCATCAAGTGAAAATTAACCAACACCTTTCTCCTCGCTCTTTTAAATATAAATTCGACCCTCGAAAAATCTCGCCTCGTTATACTTGCTCGGAATCGCGCGAACATTTGTGAAATCATGGCGTAGGCGGAAATTTAACTCGAATCAATTATTACGTGAACTGCTGTGTGGATTACTCGCCGATTCAATTCGAAATTATCGAAAATTCCTCGCTAGTAATAGGAATAACAGCGGGATGAAGAGAAACGTAAGTGTCGTAGAGAGTGAATCGCGTTCGCGTTTCAAGGACTCGCCTTTTTTGAAAAAAGTTGAAGCGCCGACTCGTTACGTGCAAGAGAACGTGCTCAACAGTCCTTGGTTCCTTGTTACATGGAATGTGAGTAGCTGCGCGAAGAAAAATGATCAGTTGACGTGTGTCGTCGGATATAATTTCTAGAACAGCAATTACACGACGTGTAATTTGCATCGTCACGGGCTATTAGGTTGAGGACGAACCAATCATCGGTTATCTTCGATTGTGCGAAACGCAGTTGCATACATTTTCACAAGTGTTTCGTACGAACGAAACGACGCCCATTGAAACATGTTTCCGATGTTTCATTAGTATCGTTAATATGTGATGCATTCGATCGGTGATAGATAGACAATGAAATTAATGACGAACGCAATAATCGTCTGACTGTCCAATGCAAACCGCATCTGGCAATAATGTTTTATCATAACGATCGTGGCTAGAACGTAATGACGGCTCGATGTACCTAATACGTTTACATAAAATACTGCAGTATCATATAATCTGCATGTTTTGCCTTCTATTAGCTGGTTATCAGGTGGTTCCGGTTTGTTTAACAAGCGCGTAAGAAGCGTTTCGTTGTCGTGTGTTGGTAGCGACATTAGCTGAAAGTAAATAGCGTTCGAAAGTTCCTTTATCATTGATATTCAGTAATGTTAGATAATGTAGCTTTTTCATCTATCAACTTTGCCAATGGGTGTTACAGAAAATATATAATAGAAAAATTGATATATCGATAACCCACACTTACGTGCTTACACACGTCAGCTGAAATTCAGCTGATAATATTCGAGTGAAAGAAAAATGTGATCTTCAACACGAGATTGTATGGTTGTATATCATCTCTGTCGAGAGTCTCGGAGGGGACGTCTCGTTACTCGGTGTTAACGTGACGGATGAGAATTTCTTGCAACATCTCTCGGATTAATAAGATTCGCGAACCACTTGAATTACTTGCCAGTCATCGGGATTACCTCGTTCGCGTTACAAATTCGTCCGTTGTAGGTCAAAGTTCCTTGGTTCGTGAATTGAACCGGGGAGGGAGGGGGGGGGGAGGGGGGCGCGCGCGCGAGTTGCTCGCGAGCGTGAATCCGTCAGAAGAAACGTTCGCCAGATATGGTTTTGCCCTTTGCCAGTTGTGCCAAGCAGCCCTATGGGCGACGTTGGATTCGCTCCGCAGTTAACAGGAAATATCATAAATCCACAGTCGGGTACCGCCGCGTTGGTTCACGGCTCACCGGCCGGGATAGGATATAATCAGGCCAAGTCGAGCTGAAGATGACGCCCAGGAATATCCCCTCGATTTCCCCGCCCCGTGTTCCCATCTCGTAGGTTTCATCTCTCGTTCCGTGGTCCCCAACCTCCCCCCCGAAATTCGCGGGATTATCCAAGATATCTGTGATTAATACCCCCCGGCCCGAGGCTGGATATCCGGTTTCGTTTCGCCTTGTTATCGATTCCGTTGGCCGTGGAGTAACCCAGCCATGTCCTTGCAGCCAACAGCGTGATCGCGGACATTAATTTGCGCCTGGCTTACGAGCACCAGTTATGATTAATCCGAGCAATGCGAAACAATGCGCTGGCCCAGGGTCCTCGGCAATGTTCGCGGCAAATAACGAAGCCGGATAACAATACCAGTTTCCATTCCGTCCGCTGGATGTTATAAATATCTAACTGGCTAATGCACGAGCAAGCACACCGCGCCACATTCCTCCGCCGATTGTGTTTAATACTCGAGATTTTCCTCTGATTAATCGACCGATGCAGTGCTGGTCGTTTAATTGCACTTGCCCGCGTGTTTCGAGGTCTCGGAACGTTTGCTTTTTAATGAAATTTCGGCGGTTTGAGAAATCTGAAGGTGCGAAGTCTGTAGCATCCGTTCTCGTCTTAGTTTCTATCTTTTTAATTTTTTTCTTTTTTCATTTCACGAAGATAGTAGATTTTTACTCGCCCCTATAGACGGATTCTCGGTTTTTTCTTCCTTTTGCATAGAAAATTTTACCTTTACCATTCCACGATCCGATGTTGGAAATTTTAAATCTCATCCAACGATCCATTGGAACACGCAGAGGTGACTGACCGGCGTTCCCACTTGGAATTTCGGTCGCTCGAGCGGCCGCGTCTCGTAACGCAGCTAACGGGATAAGTCGTAAGAGCGCATAATTCGTTGCGCAAGTAGACCCGAGTCAAAGTACAAGGCTAGTCGGGACGCTTGGTGATCCTTGACGTCATTCGTAATTGGAAAACTGGCTCGGTACGGTTCGAAACGGTTGACCTCGTCTGGAACTCGGCTTCCAAACCGACACATGCCATCGTGCGATAGACACGTAGGAACTAACGTAGTTTGCGCAAGCAAGAAATTCGCCCGTGTCCCGGATATTTAACGACGAAATTACACATTCCCAATTCGTTCGTTCGTTCGTTCGTTCGTTCTTTTGCGCCTAGTGGAGAGTAGCCGGCTGCATCGCATTTGCATACTTTGCCTAACCGATAGACGACGACGGTTTGATCGTACGTTAAACCCTGGCAAAGGGATAACATTAAATCGGTGTGGCCGGTGAACATAGACGTTGGAGCGAGTGAGGGAGGGGAAACAGAGAGACAGAGAGAAAGGAACGCTTTCCGTGGTTGTTAAAGCAGCCGATCGAAGGTTTATCGGAGTCTGCAGCAAAGGCTTTAATAATCATCGTTGCTCCACCGCGTTCCAGACCAAAGTTTCGCTCGTCCTTCCACACTCTGCTGAAATTTTGTCACGTAATTAAGGCGCAGACTGACGCACAACGGGATTAAAGTTTCACCCCTCACCCCCTTCCCGCACGTATGTGTACATCTCCTTTCTCTCTCTCTCTCTCTCTCTCTCTCTCTCTCTGTCTCTCTCTCTGTCTCTCTGTCTCTCTGTTCCTTGTTGTTTCGTCGTGCGCTCTGATCTCCCCGATATCCCCGGGAAGCTTAACCGACTGTAATCTGTTGGGCGCCTCTCGCAACTTGCCGGCTGCCGGATTTTCGCGAGTCGAACGATTACGGAAGGGCGAGCGCGTGTTTGGAATATTAATTGGCCCGGTTCAGAGAAATCGGGGGTACGTGGGTGGCGACTGCAGAGGGCGCCTCTGCAATCCCTTTCCAATAACCGTGAAGCGTATTCGTGCAGCAATTTAATCATTTCCTCGCGTTCTCTTCCGCTTCTCAATGCTTCTTGTCTTGTTACACGTACCCGCCGCGCAAAGATAAATGTTTAAATTGCTCGGCAAACGTGCGTGTCGTTAACAGGCTGCCGAGTCGATATTTATGCCAAGTCGAATCTTGGTGCTGTTTGAAAGAGAAAGTGCTCGATCGGATTTGAAAATTGCTCTCCTGTGTAAGAACCGAGTCGAGAGGGATCGTTTTCGATAAAACGACCAAGCGTGCAGAGAGCGAATAAGAGAGAGAGAGAGAGAGAAAGGGAGAGCTTGCGAACGATCACACTCGAATTGCCAGGTTTTACCAAAACGTCGGCAAGCGAGGCGCGTTCGCGTGCAACCGATTACGTAAGAAATAACCGGGAATAATGGATCCGAACGAAATTGAAACGCGAGTACACTCGAACGCGAAACTGTGTCTGGTTTAATTTGGCCTCGGCCGGCGTAGTATGTAGTTGCTAACAGCGGCGCGTTTCGTGTTAGACGCGAGCAAACTCTACCCTGCCCGAATACCCGGCCCACAGTGAAACATCGAATTGCCTGGAACAAACGGCCACCGATAGCAAACCCTGTGTATCTTTTAGAGAAAATCGGCCGCCATTTAGCCTCGGTTTGTTTCAGATGATCGGATTTCTCCCGTCAATATGCAACGCGCGTGCATATTTGGACTCGGGTACGTTAAATTCCTCCGCATCTTTTTCCTCTTCGTTCTCAGTCGGGAAAACAATTTGAATTGGAATTGGAAAACTCCTCGCGGCTGTTTGACAGTTCTTTCTAGATATGTCGAGAAAAAAATTAAAAGTTTTGCAGTTTTTTCGATTGCAATTTCGCGAATTCCCTCGAGAAAGATCGAAGTTACGTTGCCACGCGCGCCACGCCTGAATCTCGCAATCATTTTTACAGCTTCACTCGTAAATGTCATTCGCTGGTTTAACAGTATCGTAATTGTCGCGTGTAAGTGCCGTATCGTGGACGTCATTCTTAGCCGATTGTACTCCACTGATAATCCCGGACGAGGAACGAGTGTGGCGAACGTAGTTTGCTTTATGCTATTTCTTTCTTTCTTTCTTTTACACAGGCTAAGAAATTCAGTAGACTGCGTATCAAACGGAAATGTTCCGTTTCTTGTGAATGGACGTGCGTGCATAATTCAACGGAAGAAACGAGCACAAACGATGTTTCTATCATTTTTCATATGCTCAATACCCGGTGAAAATCTTAGTAGAACATTAATCAAAGAGAAAATGTTTCGTTCCTACGAACGGATATATGCTTGATATTATTTTAATCCCGCGATAATTGGAGAAAAATATGAGCATAGTAATATTTCATTTCACGTTATATTTTTCTGACATGCATACATACTTGTATTTCTTTTGCGAGGAAAAGTATCGGGTCATCTTTCAAATGAAAATGAATGGAATTGTTTCAATATCCCGGCGTTATCTCTTACGGAATATTTAATCTGAAAGCAAACGATCGCCGCGAAATATCGATTCCAGCGGCAGATTTTCAAAGAATATCCAGTAATGTCCAGTAATGTTTCGTCAAATTCACCTGCGTTCTTAATATCCCGCGAGAAAGCTGACTATTTTTGTTTAACTTGCTACAAAACAAAATCCCGTGCGTGCTCTATCGCGTGATCGCGTCAGAGTTTTATTTGCCGCGGTATACTTCAACGAAATTTATGAATCAAGAGATCCGTCCGCGAAATAACATTCACTTCCAAACACATATCCGGGAAATGTACGTTTGAAAAGTTACGAACCCTTGCAAGGGTGTGAGATTCAACTTTTTCTCGCGCGAAGACGAGCGGAGATTCTTTAAAATCGGAAAGAGGGGGGGAGGTGAGAGAGAGAGAGAGAGATCCTTGACGGATCCAGAGACGTGACTCGCGGCCGGCATAATTAGCCTGATTAATTCAAATCCGAAGCGGAGGTAAAGAGACGTGAAAACCCTTTCAGTCTGACTGTCTCGATCCTCGTAGGCTGAGGTTTTATGTAAATAGACGTGTGTAAAGGGTAATGGCTCTTCCAAGTATTCCATTACGTTGTATTCACCGGCTTGAATAAATTTAATCTCTAAACAATTACCGCCGTTAATATTCATGGCGGATAAGTGGTGTTATATCCACGCTTCTCGTTTGAAAACGAAACGCGCCCTCGTTCTTTAATAAACGCGATGAGAGGCGGGTGAAAGCCCAGAAAGAGAGAGAAAGAGTATAGGCACGCGGAAGTGAAAACGTCGCACGCGTTCTCGCGAGAACTTGTAACGAGCGCTCCAATTACACGCGATCATCGCGATGAAGCTAGCCCTCGTTCACACTTGGCAAGCGTTTCTTAAATATTTTTAGTGCCAGATGAAAGTGTATCGTCGTTTGCGAGAGAGACCGAGACGATGGCGCCAGAAAGATTCGAAGGATTCATTTGGCTTTGTTTCACGATTTTTAACAAACGAATGTAACTACGACATTACGCAGATGTTGTTCATTCGTTGGTCTCTCGAATTGTAATTATGCAACGCGTACGACTGTGCTTGAAAGTAACAAGTTCTCGCGTAGTTTTCGAACTTGTCGTTTGAAACTATAAATTTGTTCCTTTCTCAAACTGTGTATCGCTGAGATGCCATTAAACGAAACGGTAATCCCGATCTTCGCGGAGGGAAAATTGTCACTAAACGGAACCATACACGTTACACGTTGAATCATGCAGCTACTCGCGTGGCACGTGAAATCTGTGCCAGCACGAGAGATCGTAACGAAGTTGCAACGTTTCGAGCTCGCTCCCCCCTTGATCTAATCGAAGTTTCTGCCTAAAGGTGTTAGGGAAACACGGTAGACGAGCGTTATCAGAAAGAAACCATCCCTTTATCTTGCGGATCGCGTGAAGGAGAGAAAGACGGAGCACACCGGCGAACTGGTTCTGCTATCGAACGCAACCACGGGGAAATCCCTGCCACCCCTTTCCTCCGCGATGGAAAAAAACAACCGGCTAACACGAAACGGTTCTTTTACTCTTTTACTTTTCCCTTCGAGTTGCTCCACCGGCGACGAAAGGCTGCTTGATCTAATGCGATCTGATTTCAACCACTCCTCGCAGTCGCGAAGGATTCATCAGATTGCCAGGAATTTTATTTACTCCTGGTCATCCGCTTAGATAATTCGTTATTGATGCATGTGCGTCGTTTTCTCTGGCGATAAATCGAATGAGAATTCTTCTGGATGTTGCCAATTTCCCTTTTCAACGTGGTCAGAAGGTAAAGACGATCGCTTGCGAAAAGAATTGGCAACTTTGCAGAAACCTAGTTCGACGATTCTCTTTTCTTTGTTCTATTTTGCTTAAAAATGTACTTAGATCACTTTTTTCTTTAAACGACGTTCTATTATTGTTTATCAAAATTATCTATGAAGAATTGTTTATGAAAAATTGCCCGAGTAGCCACTTGGACGATTCGTTATTTGTCCAGATATACGGGCCAACCATCTAAATCACATTTTTGAAACGATTATTATTTCTTGTTAAAGAATCTATCTAGTTGGATAAGGTGATTCGTTATTTATCCGTATATACGAACCAGTCTTTATAAATATTTATATTTAGATCTCATTTTCTAAAACGATTTTCCTGGTGTTATTTGTCGTTGAAAAATTGTCTAATATAACACCCGCTTAGATGATTCGTTGTTTATTCGGATACACGAGCCAACTGTACCATCCTTTTTTTTTGTCCCTTTTTGATGCGAATGACCACGAAGTCGCGCGCATTCCTTCCGGTCTTTAAAGCAACCGGCCGGCTATTTATCTCCGACGATCGAATGACAGCACTCGTGCCAACGAGATTTCCACCGAGTCAGAAACGCGAACGATCGTTGCATCGCGACATTCTTCTCTTTTCAACGCTAAGGTCTGGCACGTGGAATATAAGAAGGCGAAGACGACGACGCCAGTTGAAAAGTGAGAGAGAGAGAGAGAGAGAGAGAGAGAAATTGGAAAGAGGGTGGTTGGAATCGTCGTGCTCTACGTCGGGAGGGGTGAGGAAGTTTGAAAGACGGCGGAAAAGGAAGACGGCGCGAGGAGGGGTGTGAAACGAGCGGAGGGGTTGTATTTTCTAAAGACGCTTACGCTTCAGCCAGCCGCGAAGCCGCGGCGAGGAAACCAGGCTGCCGCCTATATTTACTCATTTTCTTTTGGGCATTTCTCAAAGGGAGCGTCGCCTTGGTCGTCGCTCGGCGTAAAAATGCGCAGCTATTCCGTCTTGCCTAAAGGCTTAACCTCGCATGCGGTAATCCACACCCCCGGCTCCTGAGCATCTCGTTTGGGGCAGCTTGGCTGCCTGATTCACCCTCGGCTGGCCTTCCCACCCTCTCTTTCTCTCTCTCTCTCTCTCTTCCTCTCATCGAGGGGAAATTTCGTTTAGACGCTTCGACTTGGACGCTCGCGCGCAAAGAAAACGCATCCTGCCTGTGATGTGGATTCTCGTTTGCTCGCGTTTCTCGAACGTCTCGATCCGCCGCGTCCCTTGTGCACGATCGACTCGGAGAATGGATCCGCCGAGAGTTTCTTATTTGGAGTTTCTTTCAAATCGTTTCGCTACTGAATTCGCGGGAAATTGAAATTATTGAGGATTTTTCTGAGAGCCGCGCTAACTCGGATTGGCGTTGAACTTTGCGTTTTATTATTTATATTACTTTTCCTTGATAAAAATGCACAGCATTTTTACGAAATCCATCGGCAAAAGCCAATTTTAATGAACGATTGGGAAGTTTCTTTGAGAATAAAATGTTCAAGTAGTTTAAGTTACGTCTACACAAACGTCACATTATCGTGAATTGAGTGGAAATATCTCATAACACGTGGGAGCCTTTGTAACACATTTTCGCCAAATTAACAGTAAAATCGGTCGATCATTTTGGCGTGGAGAAATTTGTGTTTCATAGAGATATATGAAAATCCAGGAATTAGTTCTCTCTGAAGTGAATGTGAAATTTGAGGAAAGCGTAAATTAGTCTCGTTTCAAATTCTCAATTTCTCTCTTATCTCAAACATAAAAGAAGATTGGTAATATAGAAAACTACCCTCTTGTTTTTTTTTTTTTTTTCAAAGTTTTTTATACCATTGGGACGATTACCAAGAAAGTTTCCGAGGGGGGGAAGTTTTCTTTTTGAGAACGATTCGTCGTCAATAACAGGAAGATACGCGCCCGTGCGCTTCGTGGAAATAAATGTATAGCATGATATGAGAGGATCGATTCGGTTTCTTTTGCCGTGCAAAAAAGAAAAGAGAAAGGAACAACGTCAAGCGTGTAATACAATTCTCTTTCACCGGAGTGAATGAGTGATCTGCATTCACACGATAATGAACGAAAAAGTGACGAGGGGCAAGAAATCGCGAGAGATGAATAGAGGTATCAAGATTGTCGTGTCGGACGAAAGAATTCGAAAGAAGCTGGCGAGGAGAAGTAAAGTGGACGAAGAAACGCGTGTTGGACGATACTTGTGGAAAAATGGTCGAACTTGGATGTTTCTTCTCGTGGTATGTTGCCTTCCTTGGCACATTCGACTCGTTGCAGCTTCAACTGTTTCAGTCTCTCGCTTCCGGCCATAAAATTCGTCCCTATTGATTCCAAGAAAGCGAATCAACTGATCTAAAATTTGGCACGACCACGCGGAGACTCTTATCTCTCGGCCAATGGGATTTCCCTCCGTTGCTCCTGCTTAGCAGTCCACTCTGTTTAGCGCGACCGTTAAAGATCGAACGAGGCTGGATTCATAAATCACGGTCGAATTAAAAGGGACCCTAAGAACTCTTGTATAAATCGTGTTTTTTTGCGCGAGGAGACGGCAGTTTCGAGCCAACGGGGTGGGTAGAAAAACGGCGTGAAAAGCAGTGAAACAGGGGCGAAGGAGCGAGGAGCACGCAACGATATCTAGGGGAAACGTCGAGGAGAGTCTTTTTGCACGAACGTCCGCTGCCTGCAAATCTCTTCTAAGGTCGATGTGTTCGTTAGACAGTTTTTTTTGATAGGTGGACAAATCACTCGAACACTCTGAACCTGGTGGACTTTTATGCACTCGTAGAAAACATGTGCTTGCGCGCGCGCGCGCGTGTGCGTGTGTGTAGAAAAATATAGAAATGCTGCCAGAGTTCTAATATTTACTTTGTAAATTACTTTCGCGAAAGTATGAAAATCTACAAATTTTGCACGAATTTTTCTGGAGTTTAAAGCACGCGCAAACCGTACTTTTCTCAGTTATATTCTCGCGGCAAACGCGAATTTGTGTCCACAGTTCAGTCGTCCAACTATGTATCTCCTCGAGACGATACCAACGTCTCGAACTCGTCTGCATGTCCGTGTTTCACCAGAGAGGGGGAGAACGTCGTTCGTTTCACGAGGTGAATCTTCGTTCCTCGTTCCGCCCAACGACACAAGAAACATCCACTTTGGATGCGGGCGGTAAACGCGATCGAATCGCGTGCTATTCGCGGCGAAGTTGCACGGTGCACGGGGAGATGTATTTCGATCACGTGGTTCTGGAGAGGCGAGCGCGAGACGCGATTTTATGTGCTCGACCGGCGATAAAGAAAATATCTCGGTCGGTGTTCCTTGTAAATATTTTCACTGGCGATCCACGGCGGGATTACCGGCGATAAAACGCGACGCCACGCAGACACACTTGGCTTAAAAATCGCGTGATGCACACGCGATTCACCGATGAATTTTCCTACTGGCGAGAAAGAAAGAGAGAGAGAGAGAGAGAGAGAGCCGCTTGCTCGCGTGCGTCGTGTGCCAAGAGCGGTTGTCGGATTGTAAAGTTATCGTTGAAGGGTTTTGCGGTTGTCGTACTCTCGTTTCGCGAGAGCTTGCACCCTCTGTTTTTCCAGATTGAAGTTGGCTTGGGGGGATATGCCCGCGAGCGTACGCGTTTCATTTCGCGAATCGAGGAGTTAAAGGGATAAACGTATCGAGGATGTCTTCAACTCACGACACGAGGGATTTATTTTTGGAGATAAGTTTCAGAAACTTGGTCATCGGGAAATGGATTTGAAAATCAAAATCGTTCAATCGTTACCTTTTCCTCTATTTTAGATATTCTATAGAAGCAGCGGAACATTTGAAGTTCTTTTTTTTTTTCAGAAATTAAATAGATTGTACCTCTTTTCAACCATTAACCCATTTCAAAATCAATATTGCCTCAACGTGACATTTCGTTTGTGATTCTTTCCAGTCATTTCGTATTATCAAATTTCTCTCGTTTCTCGTGTTTTCTCGTTCCCTTTTTCTCTCCAGTTCGACAGTTTTTCTGAAATTTCACAAATTGAATTATTCACAACGTCATGAGAATTATTTATAATCGAATAACGCTAATTGAATTACTTGTAATCGAATTATTCATAACGTTGTGAATTATTCATCGACATCGAATTATTTATAATATTGAATTATTGATAACACGGGTCGCTTGATCCTCGATTCATTGACCGGGAAGGAAATTATGGAACTTGAATTTCTCGAGGCATTTTGAATGCCGAACGCTCGAGAACTTTAACTTTAAGAACGGCGGCAGAAGGAGAGAGGCTCGAAATAGGAGAAACTGGGACGCTCGTTTCCCCTGGGCCGAGGAATCGTTCCCCATTTTCGAAATGAAGGCGATATCCCACCGGGGAGGGATAGGAAAAAATTATGCGGCTAATCAAGAATCGCGAGTGTCGTTCTCCGGTCGATGTATCACCGAGGATCCACCGCAAGAAATGGCGGTGGAACGCCCGACTCTCGGGTCAAGGGGTGGTTTTAGAAGGCAGAGGAGGGCGGTTTGGAACGGCAGAGGGCAGCCGCAGCCCACATCCGACTTTATGAGCCGCCATCACTCATAGAATCTTCGCCGCAATCTTTCGCGAGAATCCCTCAGAGAGGCTTGCACGGAGGAGAAAAATGTCCGAGGGTTTGGAGAATCGATGAGTTTGCATTAAACATCTTCAACCGACCCACCAAAAGCCTGCAGAGAGAATTCTCTCTCTCTCTCTCTTTATATCTCGAAAATAGCAATCCTGCATGCCTGGGAATCACGAATTCGCGAATCGTTTCCAGGAACTAGTAGAGTTTCGAATCCAAAAAAAACAGAGCTACGTAAGAACGATCATCTTTGAAGTGCGTAGGCCAGGCACGTGTCATTCGCATTATTAGGAAAATGTTTTGCAATTAAGAAACCTGCTGGAAGAGTTGTTAACGAAACTGCGATTATCTGTTAATTCAAGAAAGTGTCAGTTCAAGCAGCGTCGTTGAATTTTCGAATCGTTGGAATTACTGATAGTTTGGATCGCTGGGTTTCCAAATTCAAATTTTTATTCTCCGTTCCGAGAGTTACGTAAACTTCGTATCTTCGACTCTACTCCTCTCCGATCTTTGAAGCCGGGAAGCCTCAGATCCCCAAAGTCTTTCGTGCCTTTGAAACTGTCAAAGTTTCGAACTTTGAAATCTTCACGAATTTCCGAAGTCTCGAATTCTTCCATCTCCGAAGTTGCGAATTTTCGAATCCGAACGATTCAGATTAATCGGACTCAAAGGTAGCAGAATTTGCGAGCTCGACAGACAATTGGAGAGTTAATTTTAAACAATTACAAAATTCTGCTCTCCGCGAGGGAAGAAGAGAAAAGGAGAAACGGATCAATAATAAAACTGAACACGACGAAATGATTCTCCAGTGTTGCCATGACGATCGGTGTCCGTATAGTGTACGGGCTGATCCCACAAATGCCTGTGCTCGCAATATTTTCTATGGGTCGTAGCTCAGTCACGTAGAGAACGTAATGCGTATCGTTTACGTGTCCCACGGTATTTGTTCTTCCATTTCTCGAACCGTTCGTGCTGTGTACCTTTAGGCTATTATCCGTGGTACCGGATGCAAACCCGGCGTGGACCGCGCGATGGTGTACGACGCCCGGGAGAATACGTTTATTTTCATCGAACGGCCGGCATGCATTGGACGCGACGCCAGACAATGCTTTTTAATCGCGCGGCCTCTCTTTTCAAATTGAATGCCCACTGGAGATATGCTTTTTCGCGAATTATACCACGGCTACTACATAATGGATTTCATACGCGCCGGTATTTATTAGCTGTTATAGCGGTCGTAAAGCTTAACCTTTGACTCTCTACTGAGTGCTTCTAAATTTATGGCAAAGCCGGAGGGTGAGAGGAGTGCGGGAGAGGGAAAATTAAATCTTAATGTTATTTTAATTCGGTGGTTCGCACCGTAATTAAATTAAATGTCTTAAAGATTGGCCTATTAACGATAAGGCTAATGACTAAAGACTCGACAGAGAGGAGGAATCGATCGTTAATTCTGTGGCTTGAAATGAGGAAAGAAAGTAAGAGAAAGGGTTAAAGCAAGGAAGAGAAGAAGGAAATGGAGTGGGAAGGAAAAGAAGCAGTGTGATAAATTAAGAGATCGAAGAAGAGTAGAGATGGAAAGGCAAATAAGAAAGGGAGAAAGAAACAGAAGCAAAGTATTACAACGCCGTATGGGCTCGTGGGTAGAATAGGCCCAACGTACTCCCCGCGTGTCGTAAAAGGCGACCAGAAGGGAAATTCATCGCTGGACGATATGTTTGTTAGACACCACAAGTTGAGAAAGCTTCATGGAGAACTCGTGACAACATGCAGAAGCACGTAAAATATACAGAACGTAATACACATTAAAATAAGTAGCAGGTCTCCCCAACTTCCGCGTTTTTAATTTATACTCGTCAACTATGAATTTGCGCAAACATTTTAGCACGATTTTCATGAACGTAAGTTTGCAACGCGCGTGCATTTTTACTTATTCAGTATTAATTTCGTTGCTCCACGACTGGCGGTGACGAAGATATCGGGAAATATTTCGAAAATATTTCCACTTATTCGTGCCACGGGGATTTTTTCCACCGAGACAAATTTACCTAACCAGTTATTGGTAGTATCGACAAGCATTCTCGTTACTCGGCCGTCGCTCTCATAATTAAAACAACGGGAACACGCAGGGACAAGAACAAACCAGAAAAAGGGAGGAAGAAAGTGAAGTTGGTTCGTTGGTTTTATTTCCATTCGCCAACACTGGCTCATTACCATTTCAACTCGCTGTTACTTCCGATCGAGCAGGCGCTGCCGAACGAGAATTCGACCGATTGGCGAGCCGTGAATCGTTGATTAATTCAAGAATCGTTCGGAGAGTTATTTCGAAAGTAGAGTAAACCGCGGAATTTCTTAGGTTGACGAGGAGGTGGGTGGGTAGTCGTACGTGTCCTGCGGGTCGAAAGTAAGTGAAAAGTAAAACGAGAAAGGCAGACGTTGAAGAAAAACGAGGACGCGGAAGGTACAAGGCTCGCCCAGAGCAATAATAATATCGGAAAGGTCGAGCTTATACTGCGGCGGAGGTTTTCCCGATAGTTCGAACCTGCCTGGCGAACTTTCTGCCAAAGTTGCGAAGCTTTAAAGCGAAGGCTTTAACGGGGCTTCGCGCCTCGCGCAACTCTTCTTCCCCTTCTCTTCTCTTCTCCTCTCTCTCCTCTTCCTCACCCGTGGAAACTCGCGTGCTGCAGGAAGAGGAGAGAGAACTCGAGGACGAGAGAAAGATTGGTGAGGAGGGGAGGGTGGAGGAAAAAGGACGAAGAAGGAAGAAGGAAATGATAGGTACGAGAAGAATGCCTCCCCGAAAAGTAAGTTCTGCCGCGAGATATACTGATCTTACCACGCGTTCGTAGTTCATTTCCTAGTAGTCTCGAGTGTACCACCTTCTCTGCGGAACTTTTATCATTCGCGTATTTAACCCTCTGAACGACATAGTTTGAGTTACGATTATAAAGTGTGTATATATATATTCCACCAACGACGTGTAGTAATGGCTTTCTCTCAGCTCAGCAAGTTGAAACATCGAATAAAAGAAAAATCGGATGCAGAAATCTGTCGAAATGAAAATACTAAAGGTGGAGTAATAATAATTTCCATTATATCCTGGAACAATTTGAAAGGCTAAAATATTCATAAAAATATATCATGACGTATGTATGTATAAATGTACATTATTCTACTAACGTATAGTAATGGCTTTCCCTTAGGAAACTCAGGAAGCTAAAGTATCGAATAAAAGAGAAATCTGATGCAGAAATTTGTCAAAATGGAAGTACTAAAGATAGAATAATAATAATTACCGTTCTACGCTGGAAAAATTTAAAAGGCTGAAATATTCAATAGAAAACGAAGTCTCATAAGAATATATCATGATATAAATACATGTTATCCTACTAACGTATAGCTTCCTCTCAACTCTGGAAGATAAAACGAGAAAAGAACGTACCAATAAAAGAAAAATGTTCAAGTTGGAGTAATGATAAAATGTTCCATTTTACATTGGAACAATTTAAGAGGCTAAAAAATATTCGATGAAAAATAGAATCTCATTAAAAGGATTTGCTTCCTCGTTCGAGTCAATTCTGAGTTGGACAACGCTGTGCCTTCAAGTAGTACATGGAACAATCCACTTGTCTGAGGGTTAAGTTGTCTATCGAAAGTGGCCGGATGGAGGAATCGAGCAACTACAATAGATCGGCAAGTGGCACGTGAGCGATATTTTCCCTGGCTGGCATTCCACGGATCGAGCGAACGTTTAATTCGTACGAGCGTGCCTAAATAGGCTTTGTTTGGTGTGGCCAACTCCTCGAGCGTTAGCAAGGGGATATTCATGCCTGTTTATTCGCGACTGTGCGCGAGCCCCTGCCCCCGGTACGAGCGTATTTAATAATTCATTCGGATTAATGCGAATTGCACTTGAATACATAAAGATCTCGCCTCGTGGACGGATTCATATTTGATCGTCATTTTAATTGGAAATATCAACGCGCTTGTTTTCAGTTCGTTGGAAATACGAACGCGCGCGTTTCGTTCCTTTTAATGCACGTGTTGCTGCCTCGATCCAGCCAGCCAGAAACCAATCCCTCGGAAAGATCGTCGAACGTTCGTCAACTTCGATGCGAGTTTCGTAAATTTTATTTATTAAATAGATTTCGGTTGATTTTTCTCTTTGCAGTGCGATATGCGATATTTTAATTAAAGTTTTTAATTGTTGAATAGATTCATTCTTTGTTTTTCGTAATATTGTCCATTCAGCTGTGACGTTCAACATTTCTCAGCCGACGACGTTCAGTTTATTTCAATTATTCGAAACCATGGCTCCATCGAAGAAATAATCTCCGGTCACAGGTGGCCAACGTGTCAATCGTATGTTACTTCATCTTAAAATTGAGAAGAATTTCAAGTTAAATTCGTGAGATTTTAAATCGCAAGTTAACGAAGCTTATAATTATCGAGACAAGCAGCATTTTAATGACAAGGCATTGACAACTCACAGTGCTGAGTCTTAAAACTGTCATCACAGTAAAGAGTACAACCCATCATATTCTAGTTCTCACTAGAATTGTTTTCTACCCTCCGACGAATGGAACGGCGATATTTCAACGAACTGTACAATCGATACAGAGTCGGGAGGTCTCCGAGCGCCAGTAACAATCCCTGGGAAAAGAGCGGGCGAAGATTTCGATTACGTCTGGGAACGTAATGGTCAGTAAATAACAAATGACCCATGGCCTGGAGTGGAAGGAGCGGCGGTCGTCATCTCTCATCGGAGTAATACCGGAGGAGATACTTGGGAACTTTTGTAAGCGGGCCAACGAAGGCGCGCTCCTCGTTTCCTTATTTCCATTGAAGCGGCGCGAAGGGGAAACTTTCGCCCTCGGACCGATCCCGCACCTCGAAGCTTCTGTTCTAATTTTCACTCTGTTGATAAATCGGTAATAAGTCCGTTCGATGGCCAGTAAGTTTAGACTTCTTCTTTCGTGGCTTTCTTGCTGGATAGAACACACACACACACACACACACACACACACACACACACACACACACACACACACACACACACACACACACACACACACAC